>NW_019102529.1:0-20335 GCF_001856785.1 Myzus persicae | reverse complement strand
GGGTGCGACTCGTTTGCGCACATTTACCTTTTTTACAACACGTTTGCGCACAAAATCACAACTCGTTTGCGCACACATATTTTAGGTTTAAATAATGATTTTAATATTACAAAAATTAAAATATATTAAAAAACATGCATTGTAGGTTTAATAAGTAATAATAGTAGTCTATTAGTTATAAAATTATACTAATTTAGAATGGTGACATTTAAGTCCGATTTTCTTCATATAAGTTAAACGATTAATAATATTATTTTTATATTCATTCCAAATGTTTTCCAATTGTATCTCCTTATTAATTGTCTCTTTTCTTTTGAAATTTATGATTTTATTGTTTATCGAATTAATTTTTAAATCAGTGTCACTTTGAATTCCAATAATGACGTCGATTACTTGATGTATGTGCGGATGAGCAGTGTAAAACTGACTATTATATTGTTTGTGATAACTCTCGGCACCATTAGTAGTCTTAGGATTATTAGTAGGTTCACAAGCCCATAATGTTGGAGGGAAATTGCTGTCCGATGTTATGTAATTTTCTAAAATATAATCGGAAAATATAGAAATATTAGACGTAGTACTTGGTGCTATTGACATAAGATCACAAAATCCATCGGAAACTTCGTCAGGGGGTAAATAACTTAATCCAAAAAAACATTTCATCCATTTTCCAACTTCTGAGTCGTTGTTTAAGTACTCGCTCGATAATAATTTATGTTGTTGAATATGCCTAAACCAATTTTGCCCTAAATGAAAGTTACAACACATGATTTTGCATTTAGGGAAAATTTGCAATACTGCATTATGCGCAGATTTTTCAAAGTCGACATGAAAATTGCTTAAATTTATTATATTACCAGTAATTTGAATACATATATTTTGTAATGTTTTCCACATACTGATGTAAGTATCAGTATGTTTGTTACTTAAAAAACAAAATGCCACAGGAACATAAAAATTGTTTGTAAATACGTGAATAGTATAAAGTTGAACAAAATATTTCGGAGCGAATGAAAATGTCCCATCCCCAAAAACGTGTTCTGCACTTTGTAGCAATTCCAAATTTTGTTTACATGTAAATATAAATATATTTTCATCATCACTAACGAAACAAAATTTATTACCTTTGTAAGTAATATTATGCTGATCATCAACTAATTGTTTTTTAGCATCTTCTAAAGATCTCGGTATGTTTGGAAAGGATTTTTTTCGTTTTTCATACATGGATCTTCGAATTAATTTCATATCGCTATATTGAAGATGTTCAGATTTTTCGTTGTTTTTCAATTCCCGGCGTATTAGTTTATTTGGTTTAATATGTAAATCCTCTTCGGCTCTACGTTTCAAATTGCTTCTTACTACTTCTCGATGAATTGTTCGGTCGTCGTACTCGTCATGGGTATGCGTGTTTGTAATTTTTAAAATTTTATATGATTCATTAACTAACCTAACTACAGCACTTACGGAACAATTTTTATTTGTACACCTAAAATTTTTATCACCAGATTTTAAAGTTCGGAATTCTCTAAATTTATAATTTTCTATGTTTAAACATTTTTTTCCTCGACGCGTTTCAAAAACATCACAAATTTCGATATCCATAGTCAATATAGTCAGTTGTTATAGTACAGCTTTCTGGCGAACGACTGTTTAAAAGTATTATGCTTTCCTAATACACGACGATTATTTTAAATCGATATATATTGATTATTGATATGCTGGTAATTTGTACTGATAATTTTTACCGATAATTCAATTACTTTAGGTAAGTCCAAATTTAAAAATATAAAATATATGTTACTCAGTGTTTATGTTGTGCGCAAACGAGTCGTCCGTTACAGGTAAACGACTGATTTCGTTGTGCGCAAACGAGTCATCGATATCTAGGTAAAAAATGTAGATTGTGCGCAAACGAGTTGCACCGATAAGTCATAACTAACAGCATCTAGAAATGATAAACTTAAATACTTAATTTAATCTATATACCCTTCAGATAATAATTAATACAGTCCTCACTCGATAATTCAAAATGTCTATCGTTAATGTCACTTTACAATTCGAATTTTTTTGCCAACACCTATACCTATAGGTAATTCAAATTTCTTTATTATGTAGTATGTATAAGCTCGTACCTAATTGACGTACTCGTAATCAAACAAATAACGACCAAGATAAAATATTATCGTAGTTTATTTCATATTATGCAAGGTGTATTGATAATATCAATGAACTTGAACCAGAATGTGGCCAACAAGTTATCGCAAAAAAAAACAACAAATATCTTTGATAACACACAATAATTTACCTACCTAATAAATAAATGTCAAAATAAATTAATAAATGTACATATAATACAATTAAGAATAAATACAGTGTATTTGTGTAATACAATTTTTCACCTCTGTAATTTTAATTCAAATACTCGATAAATCAAAAACCTTTATTAATCGAATTTTCAAATTCACTACATTACTACCGGGTTCAGGGTTGCATGAAATAAATTATTAATTTAACAGCCCAATTGTGGGCTGCTAAACCATGTTTAAGGGATCATTAGTTCACTATTGATTCGTTTAATGTTTGGTGATTGTTCATGGAACCCGGCATATTTTCTTAAATGAGCAACTACATTTCAGTTTTATTTTAATTAATTTTTTTACTCACTATAATAAAGATTTATAGGTACCGTAATTCGTAGTCTTTGTGTAGTTTCAAAAGTAACATCCAGACGCAAGATTTGTATATTTTTTTTGTAATTAGAAGCTATTGATAAATTATAAAATGCTACTATTCCAGTACTTGTCTTTGAAATATTAATTGTATTATAACTATTGTAACATTCTGGATAGTAACACCACGGCCATTGAGTAAAAGATTGATTTGCCGGTGTCCAGGAACAGTTCATTTGTTTGCAGGTTATTTCATCAGACTTTCCTTTGGGTATACAATCAAACTTTAGTTCATTTGGTATTGAGTGACAGTAATATATTTGTAAGAAGAAAAAAAACTGCATAAATAGTAATATGAAGATCTTGATAATATAGTCATATTGTAATTGCATATTAAACAATAGAACTGCACTAATTATTAATAAAGTTACAAATTAAAAAAGAAGAAATAAATAGACTCAAGTTATAAACATTTATGAAATAAAGTAGTTGAATGAACCACAAAACACTAAAGCTCAGTTACACTATTTATCAACATTTTAACATTTTATTTTTATTTATAATTAATATAGTAATAAGCACAACGATAAAGTTAGTATAAATTAATAGAAAAACAAAGTATGTACCTATTTGATTGGATAAAATCAATGTACAAAGGGTATCATTAATAGCTCATTAAAATTAAAAATACAAATATGAATATTAAATCAAAGTGATATCAAGGATAACAGTTTATTAATAAAAGATTCATTTCAAAAGTATATAATATAAGATTTCCTCATCATTATTTAATTTAGTACATAAAATACATTTACCTAAAAAAAAATATACAATTGTATAAAATATGTTTCAATAAATGTTTAAGTCCATGTGATATTGAAAACAATATTCAAGTCCAAGTTTAATAATAGGAAGTAAAGGACCTGTAAAATAATAAAATATATATGTATATAATTACATTCAACTTTCCAATATTTACCAAAATTATTTTAATTGAAAGCTGATAACAAATAATAGTAATAAATAGTTGTAAAAGACAAAATTAATTTATTGTAACACAATTTAATATTTAGTACTCACTTCTTCAGTCGTATTGTGATAAAAATTACTGTATGTGACGCCATTCACTTGAATATTTTTTGGTTCATTTTTGATACCAAAAACAGTAATATTTTGTAAAATAGTCTTTTCATCTGAATAATTATTTGTGATAACCTCATTTAACAACATTGTGTTGTTTAGTTTGAAATGGATTTCATTATATAACCCATTTTCCCATACATCTTAAAAAAAGGTTTACTATAAAATACAGCAGGAAAAAATAATTATATGATTATTTACTTAAAGAGTCACCGTCGTCCCAAAATAAGTAGCCAAATGCTTCTTTAAATTTGTTTGGTGCAACTAATAGTCCAAATGAATTTTTACGGCTATAATTTAATTTAAATAATATTGATGCATAGTAAAAATTAGATTAATAAACAAATTAAGGACTATAGTAACACATTATAAGTTATATTTCCAACCTTACATTTCAAGTACATAAGGATAAAATGTATTAAGGAAAGAATACCTAGATGTAGTGGTAGTAGCTGGATCTTGAACTGGTAAAATATAGCCACCACGTATTTTAAGTGGAATAGTATCATTAGGGGCTTCAACAGTGAAAATGGATCCAAGACTTTGGGTAGACTTTTTAGAATAATAATCATACCATACATCATTTGGTAAATAGATGTCTACATCCACTTGGTTCTAAAATCAAGTAGACATGTGTATATTAAATAAATTATTGTAAGTAAAATTATAATAAACAAACCTCCTTTAAAACTGGTGAAATTAGTAGAGCAGAACCCCATAGGAATTGTGTATCAATGTTGTAAGTACAGCTATCATGTGGATATCTAAATAATTTCATTATACATAACATTATCTTTCAAGATCATCAAATTAAGAAGTATATAAAACTAAATATACTTACTCAAAAAACAGTGGTCGTGCAACTGTTTCACCATAAATATGTGCTCTCCAAAATAGAGAATACAAATACGGAAGCAATGAATATCGAATTAATAGTGCTTTTTTAGCTGATTCTATAACCAATGGTCCCAAAGCCACAGGATCTTGATCCTTTTGTATAATAAATGTAATTCAATTATTTCCTCAAATAAACGGGCAACTATTAAAATCAATACATACAAAACTTTCATCAGAGTTATGGTTTCTTGAGAATGGATAAAATGCACCTAATTGACTCCAGCGTGAACAAAGTTCAACAGTAGTATTACCATTAAAACCACATATATCAGCTCCAACCAGTGGTACACCAAACATGTTGAAAAGCACAATATCTAAAATAAAATGTAATGTAATACAGCAATAATTAATACAAATCAAGACTTAAGTCTATAATGCAGTATGTGTATTTCTCCCAATTAAATCATGAATGCAACCACCATGCACTATACCAATAATATTACAACTATTTACTTATAATATTATATTTGAATTATTTAATTAGGTCTGGTGGTACCTCAGTACAGATGAACCTAGTATCATTGGGAGAACATTTAGTCAGTACAATACAAAATTAAAAAATTGATAGTGCCTAGTTATAAGTCTTAAATGGTGCAAAATCAGTTTTGTTATCTTGGTAATACCGTTTACCTGGTATTCCAGTGCATGTCTATTTATTTTGTGTACATAAAAAATAGTATTTTTATATTAATGCTCATCACTATACTTGAAAAATATTAGTCCAAATGTATAAATAATTAAATTTAACTTTTGATAGCACAGACTCACAGGTAATACATTAGAGATTGATAAATATTGGCAATGAGGTAGACCTCAATCCTGGTACTCCAACTGCCTGAGTCCCAGTAGAACACATTCTGCATGATAACAAAAAACATAAACTTTAAATGATTACCAGTAATAGATTGTTTCATATCATCCCAAGTTGAAAATACATCTCCAGTCCAATGACCAGCAAAGTGCCCCAAGCCAGCAAAACTTGATCTTGAAATAACTAGCGGTCTTGCATTTTTGATAACTGACAATGCACTAAAGTTTAAAATATTTTTTTCAGGTTACTATGAAATAAAAAGTTTCTATTTACTAATGTAACCGATTGTAAATCTTACAATTGTGTTGTTATTGCTTCTGAAAATCCATAAAGATTATGTAAATTATAATGAAGTCCAGCGTGCTGATTTGCTGACATGCAAATAGTTTTATAATTTAATTTTCCACCAGCAACACTAGGTGTATACTGTGGATTTTCCCAACTACTAGAATTAGTAAATATGCAACCTTCCCAATCACCGTTGACAAAATTTGATGGTTCATTCATGTCCTAAAATTGTATAGAAAGGAAGGACTAAAGACACAATTTGAATAGTTTAAAATACTAAATGTAGAACTAACAATCCATAAACCATCAAACGGAAGAATATTATGATAGTTGGATATTTGATTTATCCAATAATCAATTGACTTTGGATTGGTGAAATCTGGGAATACAGTACCTCCATCAAGGTTCCATACCTAAAAAGTATTTATGTAAATTATAAACATAAAAAATATTTAAATAGGAAAAACATACTTGGCCTTCAAGTGGGAGACCAGAAGAATTTTTAATGAAAATTCCATTTTTTAAACCATCATCATAAGGTGGATATGATCCTTTTGGTTCACGAGAAGATACTCCAGGGTCCAGTATAATTACATGATGCATTCCACCCTTCAAAGATAAAATGAATGTATACAACTACTACATTTAACAAATAATAAATTCAATAATACCTCATGCAAATAATTAACATATTTAGGAAGATCAGTAAAATTATCACTTAAAGTGAAATCATTTCTATTTTTCATATAATCAATGTCATTCCAATGTGTATCCTAAAAATAAAAAAAATTATAGCTTTATGTGAGAATAATAATAATAATAAGAAAAATATTAAATATGGTTTATTAGTAATTTAAGTAATTTACAATGTGTGAATAAATAATTTACCCAAGGAATTCCTGCATTAACAGTTCTATTATGAACATTTATAAGTTCTTTTAACGTTTGTCCAAATCTAAAAATTATTTTCATTAAAAAGTTAAATACTAAAAATTAATTACTAATTGAAAATTTGATATGTCACTAAAAAACACTTGCCGACATAAATGAAATCCTAATGTCCAATAAGATGGTAAAAATGATCTTCCAATTGTATCTGTATATTGAGAAATAACATCAGAAGGTGTTGGTCCCATGAAATAATAAAAATCTAATACACCACCAATTGTTCGGTAAGTAATTGCTGGTGTCGGCTGCAACACAATATCTAAAACAAAAATACTAATGTACTTCGTAATTTACAATAAGCCCATTATAAATTTACCTTAAGACATACAATTAAAATACAGTGTTTATGCACTAAATAAGTAAGGGCCCACGTTTTTTAAGCTAGGAACAGATCATTTGGTAGCCCTTTAAATGTTAGGTTTATAAGGATTATCGTAAGTTTAGAAAGAATAGTTTGGAAGACATCTCATCAAAGTATGTACGCAAACAATTTCCTTTAAAAACCTGTTTGGGGGTACTGGTCTAGTTGACCCCCGCCACTCAAGTTTAGTTGACGCCCGCCACTTACATTTTGTATTTTCGATTACTAATAATTTATATAAAAATGTACGATACATTTATTAAAAATTATACATTTATGATTATAAAAAAAATTATGACAAAAATTATACATTTATGATTATACATAACAATTCAAGCAATCAAAATAAAAATATATAAAAAATATGGTAATAATAAATAAAAATAAAAAATAATAATAAAAATTATGCTGGTGGCCAAAATTCTGCTATATCCTTCAAAATTTCTTTAAATGGATCCCGACCGTTTAATTTACTCCGCCACATAAATTCTGACAAATAAGAATCTAGGAAGTTTCTCTTAGTCCCTCTAAGTTTCTTGTTGCCCCATTTAGCACTTCCCCACATCCTCTCAATATTCTGTGTATGAGCTCCACTTATAGGATCCACAAAATTATATTTGTGGTTTACTGTTGAATGTATATAATGGCCGGTTTGTTGTATATTATTATAGGCTCGCCAGGAATCAGATATAATGGTCGATCCAACTCGTATACGTTCGCAAATTATTGGCAATAATGTATTTTCCGACCGATCGGGTATACATGCGACTAAACACTCATTGGTCTCACGACATATGCCACCAAATACCCATTGCTGTGGCAGTATTCGACCAGCATTATTTTTGCGTCTAACAAATAAACTTTCGTCGATCTCGACAATACAACCAACACCTCCTATTTTGGAATCACCTTGAGAAATTTTCCATACACAAACTTCCCTCATAAAATTATTCCAATCTACTACAGAAGATTTGCTCATTTCAAATTCACGTTTTCAAAAGTCCACTGATGTCAGTTCATGAGCCCAACCATAAATGAAGTGAACAATAGTTGGCAACTTTACCTTGGCACTTTGTATCCAATTATTGGTCTTGAGACCATTTTCTGCTCGACATGATCTTAAATGACATCGCCACCGATCCCTTTGTGTATCCAAAACCATTTCGTGTCCACTGTCACAAGTCCTAGTCTTAAGGATAATATTTTGGTTTTGCAAAAAAATTATTGCCGATGAAACATCATGCACGTCACTATAAATTTGTCGGAAATTCATTTTCTTTTTGGTCAGATGACAACAACTGAATAACTGAGGTAGATACTTCATAATATTATATACGGCACCCGCTGTTATGCCTATCTTATATAATTCATTTTATCACACGGATTTTACCAAATATAATTCTTAAAATATCTAATTAGAGAATTTCACACAAATACCTAACGTATATGATTTCGTATCTTTTTTATCTGCACTCTGCAGTATATCAGTATATTATACATTAGTGGCGGGCGTCAACTAAACTTGAGTGGCGGGGGAATTACCTTCCTGGCGGGGGTCAACTAGACCAGTACCCGTTTGGGTTACTTAGTGATTTTATTGTAATAACACTTATGAACAATAAGATGTCTGATTTTTGATTTTAAAGTTTCAAGTCCTAAAAATAACTGTCGAAAAAGTAAAAAACAGGCATTATTAAACATGAGATATCAAGAATCAGGATTTTTACGGAACCAGACTTGAATCTTTTCTATAATTTTGTTGATAGGTGTTATTTCAATAAAATCACTCAATAACCCAAGTTCTTGGAATGCGCAAAGTATGTTTTATGAGAAAACACCTAAAAATTAAGGCCGATTGGTGCTGCAACACATGGTTGATCTATCTCTTGAGGATTGTAAGTTGGTATGTTTCTGTAGGACGTCCTCTTAAGTTAAATTGCTTCTATAATAAGAATGCAGTGGACATGTTCAATATAGGTAAATATTTAATCAGATACATAAAATAATATTGTGTATGATAGATTTAATATCTTTTGAATGAACTTGATGAAATTTCAACTAACTACGATTAATACTTAATAGTTTTTGAAAAACAACAAAATAAGAAAATCGTTGAAAGAGAATTTGTTAATTTATAGGTGAGTATGCAATGTCTAACTTCAAATGCTCTTAAAAAAATAATTTGACTTTCCGGTAAACTTTTTTCTTTTCCTAAAAGTAGGTACCTTAAGAAGAATTTTCAAAGCTAGGATATAAATAGAAAAAATGTTTATGAGTTGCTAACACAAAATAATTTGCAAATTTTCATGAATTTTGTGAATATTGTCAAAATTCAAACTTCAGACATTTATAAAAAATAATTGTTAATTTAAGCTCAACTTTTTTTATTAATTTTCACTTACAACAACTTACGAGGAACCTTGTAATATATTTTCAAGTATTTTGACTGAGCAAAAATTTTTTTAACAACATTAGTTTAAAAAAAACCAAATAATAATCAAACCATATGCATGTAAATAGTTCAACACGAGTTAAAATATTTTGAAAATTTAATTAATGAGTATTTACTGTTCAAATAATCATTGTGTATGGAAACAACAACTATGTAACTGACTCTCTAGATTGAAAAATACAATATAATTTATAAAATAATAACAAAAAACTGGATTTTAGATGACTGTGAATATCTATTAACATTTGTAAAATGTAAACAATGTATTAATTTCTCATTTTATAGGACAATTTGGTTAATTTCCTGACTGAATTTTCAGTTATTACATTGGCTATTTACTTTTTATTGTATACCCATATGGCTATATAGATATCTGTGCCTATACCTAACAATTTCTACAGGTTTAATTAACTATTTCATACCCATAGCATTGCTGTTGAACAAAAAAACTCCATGGCTTTTTCCTGATTTTTCAATCATTAAGTAAAATGGATGTGAACCATATCCATTCATCTAAATAAAAACATAAATTTACTGTATTGTAGTATAATAAACTGAATAACAATATTAACTTACATCATTTGTTGGAGGACTATCATGGTTGAAAAACGTATATGTTTTCCAATTCATATCAAGCATGAGATTAGATCTATGTTCACCTAACCCATATATATATTTAGTTGGTAATAATGCTGAAAGTTGAATAAATTGATCAGAATAAATGAAACCTCCAATATTTCGACTGTCAAATCTAGATATAAAAAAAGATATATATGTAAAAAAAACTTAAGACAACCTATAAACCACAAATTCTAAGATACATACATGGTTAAGTTATCAATTTTCCTCAGAATTGCAAATCCAACGTTATTATCTGATAATTGTACAATATAGTCGGATACTAATGGCTCATTTGTATTATTTAATTTAAGTATTGGTATTTCAGGATATGGTGGCTCATAACGTTTATTCTCTGGATCGTATATCTAGATGATTAAATAATTAAATAATATAATTGGTATTAAATTTACAAAAATTAAGTTACTTAAGTGAAACTTTTTAATAATAATACTAACAATAAAATAAATATACACATTAGTTTTTGAAAATTTATAAACTCAAAATAATTTTTTACCTTAACACGTAATCGTTGTGCTGTTTGAAATGAAATATCCATGCACAATACTTTAATGTCATTTTTATAAATGGTATTTGTTGTTATGTTAAAAAATGCTATTATTTCATTTCTGGATTCAGTCACATTAATAACTTTGTAATTACTATAATTTGAAGAATAGTAACACCAAGGTATTTGAGAATTTTGAATACTAGGAGACCAACAGCAATTTCTTTTTTCACAGCTTTGCTTATCAGCTTTTCCTCTTGGAAAACAATCAAATTTATATTCATCCAAAGTTGCTGTACAGTAATTATTAACTTCATGATTAGAACCAACATCAATCTTCTGTTTAAGATATTTGCTTGAAATATTACTATTTTCCAATATCTTTTCATTGTCACTTATTTGTAGGTATATTAAAACAAACATCAACAACAGAATGGTGAGTAATGAAATAATTTTGTAATTATTACATTTTGGAACTTCTTCAACTGAATTTTTAAGCATAATTGGTGTATATTTAATTCCAGTTTTAGTTTTCATTTTCATTGTAAATAATATGACAACTTTTGATGTTTAATTAAATTACACTAAGCAGAAAAAAATATAAGTATAGTAATATGCACATTTGGTACATACGAATCTAATTGGTAAGCATATTAACAGTTCATGAAAGTGTAACTGTTGAGTTAAAATATGATGTACTACTGACCTTACTTATTATTGTATTTATAATGTCTTTTATATGCAAACACTGCATGTGTTTGTAACTCAAATCTAATTGCCTTTGACACAGATTCAAAGTTCAAAACTTAAATCAAAACATTGTTAATATATTGAATAAGAAAACAAATTATAATCTCTATACTTCCATTGATAATTAATAATTAATACAATCCGATACTCCGATAGTATTATAATATATATACATTGTCTGACAAAATATGACAATCTATTTAACTGTCTAAAAAACGATAATTCTAAATTCAACGATTTGGACGAATTAAAAAAATCAAAATAGTAAATACTACCCAAAATCCAAATAGCAATGAGAACATCAATTTGGGAAGTTAAAATTCAAAAACACAGTAGATAATCTTAAAAGTATAATGTACGGACCGGTCCGCTAGCAATATTTGATAAGAGAATTCAAGTTTTCCCAAAATCTATTGCTAATCGTCAATTTGTATACAAAGTTGCCTACCTTAATCCTGAAAATCTATTGCTAACGTTCAATTGTGTGTTTATTGCCTACCCGATTAACAAAAATCTATTGCTAACGTTCAATTGTGTGTTTATTGCCTATCCGATTACCAAATACAATATATTGCTATATATTATAGGTATTATAGATTCATACTTCATAAATTTAGTACTTATTTGACTGTAAGAAAAATGTATTGCCGCTGTTCAATTTCTTTATTTATTAGCTTATTACATATCCAATTCTCGAAGAAATATATTGCTGTAGTATCGACTACCTAGTGTTTAATATATCATCTTTGTGACTTAGTACATTTAAAGCAAACTTACACTTTTACCAAATATATTTCTACCGTTCAATATGAAATATTTTTCCATGTTTTTATTTATTAAATGGTATTGTATATTTATGTTATACTTACTATGTTGTAATAAGTATACTACATTTTTAAAGATTTTCCATGTTAAACACTTGCTTTAAATCTGAATAGATGATGCATCGGTCATCGGTAGTACGGGTAAATATACATGATACAGTACATTTAATCAAAACAATAGTAATTATAACTAGGTACATAATATGACTTATCCATGTGGAATTCTTTCGATCAACTCGATTGAAAATAAAATTTATATTAAATTAGTAGTATTCTAGTATATTTGATAAAGTTACTCACGTTTTTAAAAGTGAAACATAATTTTTCATAATTAATTTTGAGTAAAAATAAAAATGTTTAATGATTATTGTGTTTGAATGGGAAAAAAAATGTTAGATAATCATGAAAATGTGTGGTATTTTATATTATTTATTCGTTCTAAAGAATCTAAGCTAACTTTATATTGTCTATTTTAAAAGGAAAATATGTATTGAAAGATACGCACAGAAACATGAGAAATTGGTGATATAATATACAATGCGGTTTTATACCTACAAATCTTAAAAGGGATTTATATTTATATGTATTTTGTAAACTACCTAAAAAAATTCATCGTTACTTAGTTATAATAAAAATTTCCTTTCAATACTTACTTAATCATCATGATTTTTAAAATTGAATTCAAAATATTTTATAATGACGGTAAACTAAAATGCTTTCATAATATTATCATGTTATTATTTTTTTTTATCTTATTTGCAATAGGTGCCTACTATAATTGTAATATTAAAAATATTATAAAAATATTATAAAATTATAATAGTAATTGGTTTTTTTTTTATTTTTTGCTAAACGCATTTAAATCATAGGTACAATTAATGTACATTAGTACATTTCTACTATGTAGATTCAAAATGCATTTAAATTAAGTCAAGTTTTAATATATTATAAGGTATAGGCTATATTGCTATAATAAATAATAATGAGGACTTATAAGGACTGGAATAATAAATCAACAATAAATTTAATAATACGTTAATTCACTCTTACATAAAATAAATTAGAGTTTATTGGATTATTCAGAAATTACAATTTGCTATGTTATCCGTTTGTAAGACACTAAGACGGAGCCAAATGGCATTGTATAGTTACTGGTGTAGTGGTGTAGCTAGTAGCTACCTATGACAAAAAATATTTTGTAGAATGTAGACAGTGTCCTCTTAATGTTTTTTGAACTTATTGCTGGCGGACTTAACACATTCATTCTAAAGATTCTGAATAAAACATACTGGGATTCCGAATATGTGATCAGATAGCGTCGACTCCTCTCGGAAAATTGTCAGGAGCTCGCGGGAACACGGTGCCTCTGCAGCAGGTCGCGCGGCACCTGAAACCGTGGACGGCCGGACTTAGACATTTTTTTAAAAATACCTACAATCATTTATATTTTGTTTAATTAAACAGAACCCACTTAAAAAGTAAAAAATATTAATAAATAATATTATTATTTACAATTTAACATATGAATTGAACATTACCTCAACTATTGAAACGTGGTTACACAGTTACACTTATTTATTATTCGGTATCATAATTTACAATCTAAGATTAATTAATGAAAAGAAAATTCTAAGAATTTTTGGTCATTTTATGATTGTTGTAAGCTATCTATTTAACTACTAAAAACTTCGTTACACTGACCATTTAAATGGAATCTCCATAAAATTCTCTATCGATAAACTTGAGATTTCACTATTTCTCGTTCTCCTGTGTGGTATTAATCTTATCCATAAACAGACGACCACAAGAGTTCTGAATATAGTGCATACCTCATATTATAATATACATCTGTCATTTACTAATTTACTCTGCGTTTATACCTATATTGTCCAGCGTTAGTAAATTTCCAGACAGTAGTAGATATCTAGTAGATACTATCCAAGATAGTATTTCAAAATATACCTACATCCCATTTTGTGTTATTAGCTCAAATATAATACGTGTTAGAGTAATAGAGTGAATTGATCTATTATTTTATAGGTTTTAATATTTTATTCTTATATGCTTATCGATTTACATTAATAAATAATGAGCTACTGCTACACGCCTACTAAAATAAGTGTGAAAAAAAAAAGTTCAAAACATTTATTACTTGATACGTTACACAGACGTATCCCACAAGGAGACGCCTTGGTAATACGAAAAATAGTATAATTAGTTTTCTAACTTATTGCTACTACGATTTCGGGCGAAATAATGGTCGTACGTACTTCGACCATAGAGGTTTTTTGAATCCTCGTACGCCAAATAATCAGATTCTAGAATTTAGTAGTGATCAAACGAAAAAAAATATCTAAAAACACGTAAATACGTAATTTTCTAAGTACAAAAAATACCCTAAAAATCATAACTCCCGAACCAAAAGTCGGATAACCTTGATCTCGGTGCCAATCGTACAGGCGTAAAGTACTCTATAAAGTCCCACTACAAAAACGGATCGGAGCGCCCAAAATCTAAGTGTACGTTGTACGTAGCACTTCGTGCTGAAAAACACGAAAAACGCAGATTTAAAAATTTTTGAACCCCCAAAAGACGGAGAAAAACTGCTCGCTCAGTCTAGACACAAGACGCCGAATTTGATCAGCGACCTCCAAACTATACAAATCTCGAGTTTCAGAAACGTCGTACAAAAACTGAACCTTTTCCAAAATACACCAGGGGGGGGAGGTATTCGAGGACCCCCGATTCCGGGAGTACGTTTTAGAAGGACCTAAACCGAAAGTTTGGTAACTTAAAAGTATAATATTATCTTACGTGGACGTTATCTACATTCTACATCTTATGGATTTATTGAACTTTAAAAACTATTAGGTACATATTTATACGTTAGTTGGTAATTACACCAGCAACACGCAACAATCTATGTCAGTAGTTTTCCCAGAAGTAGTTACCTATTCATATAATCACATCAATAGTAAATCTATTTAAGAGCGTTAAACGTGACCAATGTCCAATTGTTTATATAATTGATAATTGATTTAAGTGGGTTTTGTTTAATTAAACAAAATATAAATGACTGTAGGTATTTTTAAAAAAATGTCTAACTCCGGCCGTCCGCGGTTTCGGGTGCCGCGCGATGTACTGGCGAGTTACCGTCTTCTTGTAGGTTTCTGAAGTTTTGAGATCTGTTTTTTATAATCTCAAATGTTGTACCTAAGCGGCTATAAGATTTTGCAAAATGTAGTCGCGCTTCTAAGTACATAGAAATATCATTCAAAGTCGGTACTTGAGTCTGTTTAAGTAATTAATTATTTCTGGCGTAGTGCGCCCTATAGCGTTCCATTTTAGTTTTCTCACGTCTAGAGTTTTTTTAAACTTTTTTGGACGCCCTGCATATTATCGTTATCAAATATTGCTGGCGGAACCATAGATATTAAAGAATGGATAGGCCCACGGACTAAGATATATATAGATATGTATACTGGCGTACGTGACTACGGGAACGGACGCTCGAGCTGGAATCTGCTTATCCAGCAATTCCTACCCTGGTCGTTGCACAGAGGGCTCCTTGGTCACGGCCGCCCAGTGAGTCGTAGAGTTATACGCACTCAGGCAGAACCTCATTTGTTATACAGAAAATCTATGTAATAAGTCTAGAGTAATTAAGCATTTAAGATACAGTACATTGTAATTTTCGTAATAATAAACACTTCTTTTAGTAATTTAATTACTTTGCGTATATTCTTTCAAAATACGTCCTTGCTCTTTTCACTAAGAATAACAACATGCCGGTACACATCAAACTTGTAGAAGTAGTTGTGGATTTATTTTTGTTCGAACACCGATCCTCTTGGCGCGTTTCAGCCGGGTCAAAGGCCATCGTAGCGCAAGTGACAGTCCGGTCTACACACTTGTCTAGTTTTCCCCCCGAGTGGTCAAGCTGTGATCGCCGTGAACTTGTCGCCGCCGTCTCGATCGACGCGTCAACTCTGTCGCGCCATATACACTTTTGTCATGACTGTCGTCTAAACCGGTCGACCTGTGTTGTTGCCGCACTAGGCCCGACACCTTTATGTACGTGTGTGCCCGGTTACGTTGCCCGGTGGCATAGGAACCACGTGCCCTGTTATTGTCAATCCGGTGTTTATATAAACTTACGTCTTGGTTTATTTGTTATGTGACGTAGTAATATATTATTATATCCAATAACCGTCGGCCGTATTCATATGTGTATAATATATATGCATATTGGATCGTATACATATACGTCGTCAAGCTGGTCCTATAATCATCTACCACACCAGTGAGGAGTGTCAATTTGGATCCGAGGATCGTGACTTCTGGATACTCAGGTCTATAAGTTGCATTATTGTATTGTATACCATTATTTGGCCTTAAAGGTGAATTTAGTATTTATATTTTTGTACTATTTATTATTATAGTTATTTAGGTGCTATTTATTATATTGATTTTGGGGCCCCGTGTTACTTTCATATTATATTTGTAAGTTTGTTTGTAGCACTTTGTGACAGTGTCACATTAATATACATATTATTTATAATTTATATTTAATTGATCTTATAATCATTTGTTGTTATTATTGGTCACCCAGTTCATTTCTGTCTATCATCTGCGCAAGTTGCGGCAGAAAACTGCATTCTATCGTAAGCTCTGTCGCAGCGAAAACAATTTTTGTTATTGAATGTTGAATAACATTTTACTTTCCATTGTTAAGTTTTTAAAAACGTTTAAATAAGTTTTAATGCACTGATCATGTAGAATAAACGATAAACTAACGTAAACGTGGATTGTTAACTGGTGTAATGAAAACGACAAGCGCGGATAGCAGTGCTGCCAAACTTGATAATCCTAAAAATGGGGGAAAAATTCTAAAAAATCGTACTTTTACCCAAAAGATCGTACCAAAAAAAAAACTTAATATAAACGTTACATATTGCCTATTCCAAATGCAGAATTAGCATATATAAAAATATGTGTAAACTGCACAGTTTGTGTAATAATAAATATGATAATAAGAATAATCTATACACTTTTAAAAACTATAGTGATGCATTACGAGATTGTAGATGTGACAATTACACTGAGATAGATATGAGGACAAGTTAGTATACTTTTAAATTTTTTGATTATCACATTCCTTATCATAACTCCGGGAGATCTATGGGTATATATTTTCTGTAATCAGTTGATATTGTATAACTACTGGCTACTGCAATATGACAATATTTTAGTAAAATAATTTTTGTTCGTGGTTTAAATTAACAAGTAAATATACACGGATTTATTTTATTAATCAAAATAGAATAATTTCAAAAAAGATATTGTCTCAATAATCAATCACTGAGTATAGATATAGGTATTATATGGTAATATATTACCATATATTATATAATAATAATAATAATATTGTTATAGGTATTATATTAGGTATAATTATAAACATTTAAAACACCAAATTAATACAATATAAATGTAACACACTGAAATTTACATGGATTTATATGTAGTTGTTTAGGTAAAAACATAATAATAAAAAAGAAACGTGAGGTTTAACAAAAGTAAAAAATAAATAACTTTCTTCAACAAATTGAATATAACAATTTTAAATATAATACACATGAACTTACTTAATTTAGCCGAGTAGGTAAAAACATAATAAAAAAGAAACGTTAGGTTTAACAAAATTAAAAAATAAATAACTTTCTTCAACAAATTGAATATAACAATTTTAAACATGTTTATTAAATATATATTTCTCAATCATCAACAAATTCAATACTATTTTCAGTATCATTGTTTATGTGGTTGTACATAGTAGAATTTATCATGCCTAGCATAGTTTTTGTTATTTCTATTTTATGGCATTCAGTTTTTTTGGTGTATTCTTTGGCACTTAAAATGCCATTTAAAGTTTTGGTGTTTAAGCAGTTTCTTTGTTTGGTTTTAATTAAATTTATTTTAGAAAACATGCGTTCACACGACACATTCGATTGAGGCAAAGACAGAACAGTTAATAAAAAATTTGAAACATCTTTAAATGGATATTCACCATCTTTTTCAAATACCTTAAGTTTAATCCAAAAGTCTTCAACATTTAAATTTAAAAGAAATGCATGTAATTCGGGATCAAACTCTATAACACTGAACATTCTCCAGCTGGTATCAATATTTTGGTGATTTTGTTTTATTCTTGGGAATAACTGAATAAAACTAATTAGAGAAGCAGGTCGTTTATCACTTAGGACTTTTGCAGGTGTAATATTTTCCAATTGCATTAATACTGGGTCATTGAAATTGAATCGGGCTCTTATTTCCTTAATACTAATAATTAGAAATCTCTTGCAGTGCTCTAAGACATCTTGCACCATAACATGGTTCTTTGCAACTTCGGGTGTTTGTAACATATTCATAACGTCAATTCCTAAATACATTTGGTTTAATGGTAGAAAGTATGATGAATTGTTTGGATCGACTGATAAAGGATTGTTACACCGTCTCATATACGAATAAAGAATATCAGTATAAGTTACAGACATTTTACTAAAAACCAACCATATAACTGGTTTGTCACTCTGAAATAGTTTATTGAGGTTTACAAATTTTGGAAGGATCCATTGTAGGAATTTAAAATAAATTAATACAGAAGGATCATGTAAAGCATGAAAAATGTTTTCTGAAGCTTTGAGTTTATCTTCAAGCCAATGAGATGAAAAAAATAATTTTAGTGCAGGCCATTGCTTAACTATTCTATTTACTACCATACTCAATGAAAGCCATCGGGTCTGTGCTGGTCTTAAAATTTTGTGAGGTGATATATTGCAAAAGTCTTGAAATTGCTTAAATTGACTTACTCTTTTACAACTTGATTTGAAATAATTATAAATATCCCTGGCAAGGTCTTCACAAGTACGTGGTAAAGCTTTGCATGCAGCGCTGGCGCATAAATGGAGCGAGTGGCAAATACATTTTTGAATATAAATCCCTGCACAATCAAAACAATTTTTGAATATTAAAATCTACATCATATTACAGTATAAATTAATGTATTACCTGGCAAAAATTCATTTAGTCTAGATGTTACAGAATTTGATGCACCAAACATAGTGTTGCAACCATCTGAAGCAAATCCTACAAAAAATAAAATAAATAGGTGATAACAATATAATTTAATAAATTAACAAATAATAAGTTGTTTCTAAATAAAATTTCAACTCAGTTACCGATTAAATTATCCAACGGAATTTTAGAATCTGTGAAAGCTTTAAGAACTTCATCAAATATTTTTTGACCAGTAGCTCCTTTGTCTGCACTTTGTACATCCTCAAACAACTGGACGAGCTTGAAAAATCTTGTTTCGAAAAAATTGGATGTATTGTCGAAATACTTTACACATATGCACATTGTTTTCACACAGCCAACATCAGTGCTTTCATCAATTATCACACTGAACATTGTGTTTTGCAAAACATTAATAAGTTCTTCAAGAGAATAATGTCCAATAACATTAGATACAAGAGCTGTTGATTTTGTACGAGCCAATGATACATTCGAACAAATTTTTGAGTCCGGGAATGCTGCCTTACATGTTTTTACCAAATGATCGCTAATATTGAATGGTAAATTATGTTCACTTATAAAACTACAAAGTACTACTTCAGCTCTTTTAGTTTGATCTACTAACTTAAATTGATCTGTGTTATTTAAAAATGTACTTATCGAATTTTGTCTACTACCAATGGAACTCATCGAACTTTTGTGTTTTTTTGTTTGAGCATGTTTTTTAAGTACACTCAATTCAGCAGTCATTTCTGTAATACATAACTTACACTTAGCTAATAACTTATTATTATTGACTGGCAACAACCAATTGCTAAAATCTTTATTTGTTAACCATTCTTGTCTAAAGTTTTGTTTTTTGTGAGAATAGGTCTTGGAACTTTCTCCTCGTTTCCGTTTAGTTTTTTCTGGCGTCGAACACCTGTCACTTTCGTTTCCGCTCATCACGACAATTCGATAAAATTATCACTATATTAAAATACCTATAACAA
>NW_019102528.1:0-2405 GCF_001856785.1 Myzus persicae | reverse complement strand
TTTTTAAAATGTTGGCACTTGATCCGAAAAAGGTTTGCCACCCCTGGTATATACTATATATAATTCTTCTGTACTTGCGTGTACGTCACTAAACTTACCTAAACGGCTTGACCGATTTTGATGATATTTTTTGTGCATGTTTGAGCGAGTCCTTGGATGGTATAAATTCACAATTGGACCCAGAGAGGTGTGAGAACAAGGATTTGAAAATTTTTTTTATTATAAATGGTTGCTTTTGGCTACAGCTTACAGTTTATAATAGTAATAAGATAAATAATTAGTAGAAATTAGTTTTCCGAGCAAAACGCAAATTTGACAATGTTGGCAAAATTTAATTGTTATGCATAGCATATTTACGCAGTTTCGTTTTATGTAGAGTGAATTTATTGTAAAGGTTAACTTTTTTTTTTACTTTCGTACGTCGGTCAAGATACCTAGTCATACGAGTGAGGACAGGGCAAGGACTAGATAAATACTTAATTGTTCCTGTGTATACTATCGGTCATTGAATTTTCGTATATAATGTTATTGTTGTTAAAAATTACTAATTAAAAAAAATTTTCGTAATTAAAATGAGAAGTTAAATCAATTTTTTTAATTGCCATTAAAAAAAAATATTCAGTTGTATATTTTTTAGCATATTTCTGTTACTTTAAGTGCGTATGTGCATGTATATTTCCTACAATTTGTGTGCAATAAGTCCCGAACCCTACATATTATATTAGTATAATAAATTATAATAAATTAGAAGAAATATAGCATATACATATAAAAAAAAAAATATATTTATCAAAAATACAAATATTTGGTTCGGCAACGCCGAGTGGGGAACCTGGGTGTATTATAAATATATAGAATATGTTCGAATGTAGGTACTTACGATTGTAGTAATACATTTATATAATTATTTCCAAAATATTTACGTTAAAAAATCTGAATAAAATGTTCAAATTATTGTTTTAGATTGGATGATTTAAGTTTGTATAAAAAGTACATTAAGTATTGTAAATATGTTATTGTTGAATAATTCAATTGATTTCTATCTTATTTCCCCTGTATTATTATTTATTGGTAAACTTTAAAACGCTACCTAATACCTATACCGTATAGTAAAATTGATTCATGACATGTGAAAATTATGACTATATTTCGGGTTTTTTGTAACTGCTTTAAGAAAAACTTATTTGTGAGGTATAACTTATACATCAACCGAGGAACAAAAATTATGATCAACATAATTATTTAGATTGTCTTGAAATATGTAGAAGAAAAAGAGTACAA
Organism: Myzus persicae; assembly: GCF_001856785.1. Lineage (NCBI taxonomy): Eukaryota > Metazoa > Arthropoda > Insecta > Hemiptera > Aphididae > Myzus > Myzus persicae. The sequence goes on along the minus strand of NW_019102528.1, from coordinate 1,124 downwards.
ATATTTTGAAAATTAGATTACCTAAGTCTATAAAATGCTAATATAAAATATATTTTGTGAACATTTCAAATCTCAGCAAATATTAATTTCTGAATTACAAAAAAAAAAAATTCCTTGAAAACTGCAGCTGGTCCATACATATTCCTGTGTTTGCGCTGTTGTTTTCATATAAACAGCTAGTCAAAGGATAATAACCATAGTACCAATATCTTAGAAAAGGTTAATCTGTGTCCCTTTAAAGCTGTTAAAGGACGAGTATAGACCAAATATATTTTTACTCATAATTGTATATAGCTGCATGCGTATCAAATTTCTGATGGTTCATATGATAATATGTATTGAAATAAAAACATTTACTTAAATCGTACTGATCCATACTACATATTATCCTCCTATAGCTATATTACCATCGTTGGTGAGAGAGATAATATCATCGTTGTTTATGCGTTTTGTTTTTGTGGTTTTTTCTGTTCTTTACAGGCAATTTCGCCAGGGCCAATAATTTTCTAGCGTCGTTTAGACCGAACGTTGGCGGAGGGTCGACTTCAAGACCGTGCAGTGGTAGCGCTAACCCCAACGGCAGCGGTAACCCCAACGGCAGTGGTAACCCCAACGGCAGCGAACAATTTGCGACTAATGGAAACAATGTTGACGGCGATAGTTACGAAAAGGATGTCAAATTGAAGATACTACAATCCTCTCTGCAGCACGTCCCTCTACACGGATGGTCCAGGGATACCGTGGCCGCAGGTATATTCACGCTTTTTCGATAACTCTTTCTCTCGCAACTCACCCATCAAACTAACCCAAAATTATGCCGAACCCCCTCTCCCAAATCAAGCTTTCATCTAGAAAGTATACTTAGTCACTATATTTTTTCTAACATTTTGGAATTAAATCAAAATAAAACATATTTTAAAATAAATGTATTTTAAATTTTATTTCAATGGTAGGTAGGTAGGTACATTGGTAGGTTTACAGTGTGTCTGATAATCGTGATATAAACACAGATTATAAGAATTGTTTTTCTTCCGTAGAAAATGTGCGGTAAAAGAATAATGTTCCCCGTGACTCGACATAGTAATATTTTGTCATAATCCACAGATATGTGTAGTTGTTAACTA
>NW_019102527.1:0-2499 GCF_001856785.1 Myzus persicae | reverse complement strand
ATATATTTAGTCACGTTACTTTCATTAAAACTCATACTAATAGGTGCTAATATAATTTTAATTTTTAACTTTTGGCATTTTGACGATTATAGAGAGCACTATACCTCACTGATTGTCGATTGATATTTATTCTACCAGTCAACTAAAGTATTGGAACGTGCTATAAAAATACGCAGGTATAATTCAGATTATTTTCACTTTCCTTGAGTCGTAAATACAACTATAGATAATTGTAGATAAAACTATTTTGGCACAATAACCATCGTTATTTTATCAGTCATACATTAATTACTTGTTTTTTCACTGGTTTTATAATTTTTGATAATATTAATTTAATCCAAATTTTCAAGAAAAATGTATAAAAATATAGAAAAAAGAACCAAATAGGGGAAAAGTAATAAAAAGTAGGTTTTGTGGAAAAAAGCAAAACAAAGTTTAGGTACTTCATTAAAATCGGAACGATTCAAAACGTATTTATATATAAGAATTATCTTTCTATCATACTCCCCCCAAAAGAAGCATTTGCTAAAAAATCCGAGTCCTACTTATTACACTGTCCGACCGATTGTCAATAATTATTATTCCGTATTCGAATCTTATCTTACCGCCCAATGATACGCTGCAATGGTTTTTTAGGTTTTGTTACATTTTTAAATGTTAAGATGACCTAAATTATGATTTTAACGATACGTATTCCTTCGTGGAGCAGAATGATTGCCTGAAAAGTGAAAATCGATTTCCATGGTTCATAAAAATAACGATTTCTCCTAGTGGGAGAGACGTACAAATCGTACAATAATCGTACGACATATTGGTGTGTCGGGGCTAGTAAATTACTGAAGTCCTTATACATAATATATATACACTATACTATAGAGCAATTTATTTAGAGGGAAACACTAATATTTTTAAAAACTTGTGTTTAATGGTTTTTTCTAATATATTTAATATTTACTCATACTTTTACTATTTTTTTTTAAGTTTTTACTTTTTGAATACATTTTTTATTTCATATTATTCCATTTTCGGATTATTCTGTCGTTCGAAATAGTTGACAAAAAATGGGCAAGAACGTTAAAACTTATCCAAACAACGAGTGTTTGCTTTAAAAAAAATAACCTTCATTACATATTTTTACTACCTATGTCCTATATATAATATACCTATATTATATACAGTCGTTTTTTTGTGTAACTATTACGGTTTTGAACCAAAACGTCCGTTGGAATATGATGAATAGGTACGAAGATCATATACTTAACTAAAATATATTATATATTATGTTATACTTAGGTATATTTTGTAATTTTTTCATAGACTATTGTCACTTCGCGTTGTCTGCAAAGGTAATAATATACTACATAAATTTACAAAATCCACTGTAGTTCCCATATTATAAATTGCTTAAATGTGTACACGGTGCTGGAACAGGATGCTGTTCATTGAGGATCTAATTTGTGACGTGGTGTATGCCGCAGTTTGTTTCAAATCACGTGACGTATTATATTATGTTTCTCGGGGGTGTACGTAGGTATGGTGAGGAGAACGTGCACTATGTAGATAGCACGTACATAGATGATACACTATAATATATATGTAATATTACGTGAAATGTTTTTTGAGTGACTGAAGACGATGTTAATTATCTTTCTTTTGTTTTTTCGAAAAAAAAAATGTTTCTTAAAATGTATTTGTATATAATATGAGTACACACACTCACACACACACACACTTATATATATTATGAATACGAGTCCTGTAGTTAGCTCTATATACGAGCCCTATTATGTAATATATATGATTGGATTGAGAAACCATTTCGCTCTCTCCCTCTTCTGAACTATAAGTCTGTAAATTATTAGCGATTACTAGGGCTTGGATTTAAATGTCCTAATAATATGAAAAAAATGTATTTATGACCTAAAAACTCTAAAAAAAGCCCTAAAAATATCAAAAAATGCATTATTTAATAAATAAATTTAAATTAAATTATGACCATCCGTAGAAAACACATCACTACCATATTCTCTTACGTATCCACGAAGTCGGTCCGAACATGGCATCTTTACTTTAGGCATTTCAATTTTGGTTTGTACAAATATAAAATGCGAATTAAATAATATATGTAAAATATGTAACATGTGAAATACACCTGCAGTAAGTACCTTCAATGTAATACGCAGCACGACTGAAAGCGTCCGACAATCGGCCACGCGCACCACCAATATAATATTATCGCTCGATAAGAAAATACTCCGGTAAAAGTTTAGTTGTGTGCAATAAAATCTGCTAATTGGATGGTGTAACACAGCGTTTCCCAAAGTGTGTTCCGCGGAACCTCAGGGTTCCGTGGGACAATGTCAAGGGTTCCGTTAGATATATGAGATTATTGAGAAAATTATGTTTATTTAATGTTTGTTGTTTAAAAAATGTTTGATTGAAATTTTTTTTTTAAACTAAGTTTAATAATGAAAAGTCATTAACAGTATTATTAAAATA
>NW_019102526.1:0-2503 GCF_001856785.1 Myzus persicae | reverse complement strand
TTAAAAAATCTTCATATTTCCTAGGAAAAAAAAGAATGTCAGAGCCGTTTTAAGTCATTTGGATTAACTTAAGGTGATACACTCGGCAACCGACATCTAAAGGTTAACATTTTGAAGCACCGCTCAATTCGCAATATAGTTTATAGTAAACCGTAACTTCTTAGTAGTTATTTAGAATGCTTATGAGGAAAGTATTTTAAAAGTATTCAAAATTCTGTCCAAGACTGAATAACACCTATACAGTGTTTATGAATGCCGTTAATTTAAACACCAATATTACGTTTTTTGAAAAATAATAATTATTTTAGTAATTTTTAGTTCGAGTAATACTGTTAATTATAATTAAATTGATATTACATGTTTAGTTTATATTATACATTATACTTTAACTTTAACTTTAGACCGTACCTAAATTATCCTGGATACGTCGAAATAAATAATTAATGATTATTTTCATGCATATTTAATAATTAAGGTTTTTTTTTCATTTAAAAGTTGAAATGAAATAATACTTGGTAGTAATTCAATAAATAAAAATAAAATTAAGACTTACTCCATTATTGCTTGATGTTCTATTATAATTTTTTTTAATTCGTAGTATATTAAAATATTGTGTTCATTAGGTATTATCTTTTTATTTTCATCTTGGTTATCTACAAGAAAATAAAATAAATGTGTTCATATTTCAAAAATTCAGTAATTATTAAAAGTCTTAGCAAATTGTGGAATGCATAACACCATACCACGTTTTTTTTTAAGAAGACTCATTCGGTCAATGAAAATAATTTGACTATCATAAAACATACGTAAATTGTAGACATTCAGTTTTAGTTGTAAATATAAAAAAAGAAAAATCAGAAAAAGGAATAAATGTTAAAATTAGAACTCATTACAAAATATAAACACAAATTAATGAAATGTAAACAAAAATGATTTTTACTGAAATGTCAAGTTTTAATTTTGAATTCTTGTTTTCACAATCAATTAACCATACACCGCTATCTTACGTTGGGTTTAGTGAAGCAAAGTTAAAGGGCCGTACATCATTTGCGCATCGTCTGTTTACCTGTGCCAAAATATCGTACATCATTTGCGCATCAGCGCTAATTATCGTTTGCGCATTGTCCGTTTTACCTGCACCAAATTATTATACATCAAATGCGCATCAACATGCTGAGCAATAGAATTGTATAAAAAATAGTTTTTCATTGAAAATGTAATGATTTTCATAAATCATATGTAATAAACAAACCCATATAATTAAAATAAATTGAATAAATCTTCAATGTTCATCAATTTTTATTGAGGCATAACAATTTTTTTATCTTAGTTATGTTATTGATAACTATAATGATAATCCTACACAATATTATCTCAATATTCTCAGCTTATCGGCCCATTAAGTGCCATCGCTGCTATCACAAAATCTCTCTATTTTTCTCTATCATATGCGTTTTCAAACATATTTTAAAACAGAAATATCTGTACAATATTTGAAAGTTGATGAATGAATTTCAAGATCAAAGTTAGAAAACAACTAGCACTTTTGGGTGTACACCTTTTTTAAAATTCTATTGTTAAATAATATTGATGTGCAAATGATGTAAGACCTTTTAAACGGCTGATGCGCAAATGATATATAACCCAAAAATCGAACGATGCGCAAATGTCTTACAAAAAAGGTCTAAATTAACAATAGCGATGCGCAAATGACAACCGGCGAGTTAAAGGTGATATTTTCATATTAAACTTCACTTTTATTTCTTATGTTATGGAATAAATTACTTGACCACAAAATATGCGTTACTTTGTGAGCTCACCATAATCAGCATTATTAGTGGTTCGCAGTTTTAATAATAGGAATCAACAAAATTTGCAAAAACACGAAAACCGAAAACTACTGAAAACACGTGTACACTTTTCGATGTACTTAATGTCATACTCACCAATCTTGGAATGAGAGTCACGAAGTGTTTTTTGTCCGACCAATTCAAGAGCTGAGCAAATGATTTCCATCTGACAGCACATATTAAGACACAGTGAAAACAGGAGAATATCGAACATAAAGAATATTGACACGGTCAAGACGAAGAATGATACCTCGATGAAGTAGAACGTATAATAGTGTGCGTTGTACATTTCGCCGGATCCAGTGAAATATAAATTCATGACGTTCTCGCGGTAACACCCGATTGAACCGTCGTGATTTTTGATTTGTACATAATCACTGAATGCTAAGGGACCGATCCCAACGCTGAATAAAACCATGAAATAGATCGTTGAATATATTTTCGATAACCATACAAAACGTTCTCCCCAATGATTCACAATAAGTATGTTCCGGTTCCTGAACGATGAAAATTCATCCCGCGTGATCGTCAGAGAATTCCATATGTCGTCTGAGTGGTGGACGACAAACCATCCCTTGTAAATTATGAACAACGTGATAAGTGACTTCCAGAGAAAATCTATGCTTACAGGTATATTGACAGTCCAATAGTAC
>NW_019102525.1:0-2504 GCF_001856785.1 Myzus persicae | reverse complement strand
TGAATATTTTTTAGGGTAAAATGGTTAGATCTTACGTTAGAAAAACCAAAAAGGGTGATGCATATACCAAAGAACAACTGTTACAAGCTACAAATGCAATCACAAGCAAACAAATGACCGTCAGCTTTGCTGCCAGATTATACCGGATACCAAGAACGACGCTTTACGATCATATAAATAAACGACGTGGAATGAAGTCTACAACTAAAGGTAGAAATACTGCCTTATCACCTGCTGTTGAAAAAAGTTTGGCTCAATCATTAACCATTATGGAAAAGTATGGCCATGGATTAAGTCGAACCGAAGTTTTGACATTAGTTGGTAATTATGTCAATGATAATAACTTAGTTACTCCATTTAAAGGTGGATATCCAGGTCATGATTGGTGGATAGGGTATTCTTCTCGACACAAATTATCATTAAAAAAACCCCAAGTTGTAGAAAATGCTCGAAAAAAAGCTTGTGATCCATTCATAATTTACAATTATTTTGATTTGTTATGGGAAACAATGACTGATCTTGGTATAGTGAATAGACCAGATCGAATCTGGAATCTTGATGAGACATCGTTTTGTTTAGACCCATCTAAAACCAAAACAGTGGGACCGATTGGTCAACCTAGTACCCGAACAACACATGGCTCTGGGCGTGACAATACATCTGTTTTAATGGCTTGTAGCGCAGATGGTAAAAAAGGGCCCCCTTTGATAATATTTAAAGGCAAAAATATTTGGGACAGGTGGATTACACAACAGTCTGAATTCCCAGACACTACATATGCTGCCACGTCCAATGGGTGGATGGAACGAGAGGTATTTGTAAATTATTTTGAAAAAAGCTTTTTAAAGACAACTAATCCATCGCCTGCTAACCCTATTCTACTCATATATGACGGACACTCATCTCATGTAGATTTAAAATTAGTTGAAATTGCTAGAAACAACAATGTTACAATTATATTGTTGCCACCACATTCAAGTCACTTGTTACAACCAATGGACTTATCAGTTTTTAAATCAATTAAAACAGTATGGGATCAACGATTATGTTCATGGAACCGAAGTCATCAAGGTCAAAAGCTTCCCAAACAAGATCTCTCGAGAATTATATGCAGTATTTGGGCACAATTAGACACAAAAATAATAGAAAATGGGTTTAGAAAAGCAGGGATTTATCCCTTTAACCGAAATGCAGTTGATAAATCTAAATTTGACCCTATAAGTCTAAGTAGGTGGGAAGTTAGTAACACCCAAGAAAATAACCAAACTACTGATGATCAAACTTCAACAACCGAAATGTATAATGACTTAGTTATCTATAATGAAGCTTCAACATCAACATGTATTGCCAGCAATAACAATTTCAACTCAAATCAAGCTTCAACGTCAACTGAAAAAAATGCAGAAACAGAAATATTAAATAATAGTAAATCGTTTGAGGAGCTATTATTGATTTCTATGAAGCAAGTTGCCGTAGAGAAAACTACCAGAAAGCAGGTAACTAGCGGAGCTACAGTTATTACTTCTGAAGAAGTTATAAATATTTTAAAAGCAAAAGAACAAGAAAAGGGCAAACCAAAAAACAACAAGAAAAAAAAACAGTCTGAAGAAGTTGTCAATGAAGAAGTTGTAAATGAAGAAGAGATTCAAGACGTTATAGATATAAATTTGAATCAACCTAATGAAAACTTAAATATAAGTTTTGTCAGTGGAGTGTCTGAAATCAGTGATTTATTAAATGAATTGGAAAGAGAAGAAGAGGATTTAGCAGAAGAAGGATATATGTTTCGCACAAAAAATTGTGTTGATGATTGGGTTTTAATTAAATATAAGCTTGAAGGAAAATCTGCAAAATCATTACATTATGTAGGTATTATAAAAGAAGTCTTTGATGGTAAGCATAAAATAAAATTTGTCAAACTGAAGTCTGAGAATATACATTCTACTACTTTTGTATATCCTATTGCCGATGATATAGATGAAGTTTCAGAATCTGATATTATATGTAGTCTACCAAAACCAACAATTGGAAGAAGGGGTCAACTCGTTTTTGGAATCACTTTCAGTCAATATAATCTGAAAAAGTAACTTAAAGACTGATTAAATTTTGAATAATTACTTACTTAATCGTTATGTTTTAAAGTTATGTTGTTAATATTAAGTTAATTAGTGTTAAGTAACTAAGTCTGAAAAATTAAGTTGGTGGTTACCTATAATTATTATTTATGTATGTAAGTATCTTGAAAAAGTAACTCAAAGTCTGATTACAAAAGGTTTTATATTTTATTCTATAAATACTTGTTTTTATTAAGTACTACTTGTTTAACTGTTATGTTGATAAATATTAAGTTTTTTTATAATCTAACTATAACTTTGTTGATTGGTTATTTAAATAAAAAGGAAAGAGTTTTATATTGTTGTATTGCTTATTTACTTATACAAATCAAGTTTAATGTTAGTATTTAAATAAATTCCATATAACTTGAAAGTGTTTGTATGTAATTA
>NW_019102524.1:0-2449 GCF_001856785.1 Myzus persicae | reverse complement strand
ATCTAGCACAAAAGGAAAGATGTGCTAATACGATTTAAGGCAAAAATGAGAAAAATCATATAAAAACTTTAATATAAATATAAACCTATAATTTATAAGGGCGACACATCTTCAGGAAATATAGTATTTATTCCTATCCAAGACTCGAACTTGAATCTAGATATTAGAAGTATCCTGCTCTACCATTAAGCTAATAAGAATAGAATTAATAAAAAAGGAATATTAATTATGAAAAAAAAATAATGTAAGTAATAAACTTACCTCTTACTTCGTGCTCGCACACACATATATATATACACCTTATTGTGTAAAGTGTGATGCGCCAAGAGATACGGAGGAATTGAACCCCAAATTTTCGATCTGCAATCAAAACGTAGAACCTTCTACTACATATCCCTTAATAATATTTCTTCCTGTCACATAGCGCATTTATTTATAAAATAAGCATTGCATCATCGATAGAAAAAAAATATAGAAATTAAGCGTATATAAGACTTGAACTTACAACCTTTGTGTCCGTAGCACAATACTCTAACCATTGAGTTAATACGCTTTTATTTTGCTTAGGAAATATACACATACACACATCTCTTTGTACAAAGCAAATGTTATGCGCGAAACTAAGCCCTCAAGATGAATTGAACATCTATCAGAATATTAACAGTATTCTGCTCTACCGTTGAGCTATAAAGGCTTTTATCAAAATTAACTGTTGTGTAGGGCATATAAAGCAAACGCTTTGCACTACTACTTTACAGTTTATAGGAAGAAAAGGAATTGAACCTTCGACAGCCCTAGCTATTGAGTTTACAGCTCAACCCATCATACCAACAAATGGAACCTTCCTTTGATTTTTTTTTTTATGGGGGGGTGTCTTTAATATTTATTATACCCGTGCAATTTCCACTACACGAACCGTATTTCGACTTAACACCAATCAAAGTCACGCATACGAAGACCATTCAATAAAGTATCTTATAGAACTTTTATCAATTCTAAATATTAACTAATTATTAATAGGAAGAATTATTAAATAGCCAAACTTATTGCACATACTTCTTTCAGCGCCTGACGAGTGGTTAGTACCTGACTGAGATTATATTCACCGTGATGTGGTGATTCACGATTACTAGTAATTCCTTATTAATGCAGTCGAATTTCAGACTACAATCCGTATTATATTCTGTTTTAAGGATTAGCTAAAATTCGCATTTTCGCCTCCTTTTGTACAAACATATGTGGCACGTCTATAGCCCACAATATTAAGGTCATGGTGACTTGTCTTAATCCCTATTCTCCACCAATTTATTGGAATAGTAAACTGGTGAACTGCTCTATGTATTTTAAAATAAAGCGAGGGTTATACGCTAATTTAATGGATCTAACCAAAGTCTCACGACATTAACTAAAGACAGCCGTGCAACACCTGTAATATTTATCTTAAGTTAAACCTAAAATAAATATCATTCAAATTGTGGTAAGGTTTTTCGAGGATCATCGAATTAAATAACATACTTCACTACTGGTTTCAGAAACGGTCTAATGATTTCAGTTCCTGCGTTGCCACATTACTCTTGAGGTGGAATGCTTACACTTTCATTTATACACCAAATATTTTAATCTATAACATTCATAATTGTCTGCTTGGACTACTAGGGTATCTAATCCTATTTGCTCCCCAAGCCTTCGTCCCTCAACGTCAGTTATTACATAAAGGTTTGCCTTCGCCGTTATCCGTCACATTAGTATGACAACTTTTTATCTCTACTCTAATGGTTCTAATATTTGCCTCTCACATAAAAAACTCTAGTAAGTCTGTTCCCTTTTGGGGCTAGAAATACTGTCTAGGTACCCTTTAAACCTAATAAAGATGAATAACACTAGTCTTCCTTGTATTACCGCGACTGCTGGCACAAGATTTGGTCAAGACATATAGATAGAAAACTGTCATTATCAATCATCTATCTAGAATTTTATACGGCATAGCCGTTTATTTGGTAATTCAACACAACCGACTAAAATTTACCTCATTCCCCCAAATGGCTGGTTCGGCCGTTAGGCCATTGACCAATATTCCTCACTGCTGTACTAGACGTATTGGGGTTTTTTCAGACCCAATGTGATCGATCAACCTCTCAGTTTCGACTACGAGCTTAAGCTAGTTAAGTAATTACCTTAACTACTACTTACTCGGTTATATCTTTAGCTTCTTAAAGCGAAAAACTTTTTTTCTTTTGTATAATCAACTTTCAATCAGTATCAAATACTTTATAAGGGATTTTCTTCCTTACTTTAAGGTAGACAAAAAATATAATTCTCACCTTTACACCACTTCATTTTTCTTGCTACACCTAAGTTTATAAAGTATAGCAAGAAAAATGACGTACGATTAGCATGTGTCAAGCCTTTGGACAGCGTTCAATCAGAGCCATCATCAAACTCAATAAAA
>NW_019102523.1:0-2506 GCF_001856785.1 Myzus persicae | reverse complement strand
ATTTTAATTTGTAGCCTTTCTGCCCGGTGATGCCTGTGAAAATTGCTTGTAAGTGTCATTAACTCAAAAGTTTCAAAGTTGTACCAATAGTTTGTTGTTTTTACCCAATCCAACCTATACGACCGATTGGAATCAATCAGGTGGTTCTTGATAAGCAGTATAACTTGATTTTGTCCTGTGAAACAGACGATCACAACAAATATTTCTAAAACCCGAAGAAAAAAAAATACCAAACATTCGTATGCGTAGATAAAGCAATAATCAGCAAAAATATGAAAAAATACAATGTAAAAACTTTTAAAAAAATTGGGCCATTGCGCCAACAGACTTATATCACTCAGTGGTGTTTTTTTGGCTTTTTAAATTAGCTATGTCTGGTCTGCGCGTCGATCGATTTATCAAACTTTTCACCCCTTATTTAGGGTACGAATTTTCAATAAATCCTTTCTCGGTGAGTGTCTACGTCATAAAACGAAAATAACTGACCTTATTTCAAACCCATAACTTCAGTGATTCCAGCTAGGTGATCAGGTAATGACGAATCAGCCAATCAGCCACGACGAGTTATCTTATAGCTATTATGGATAAGATAGTACATTTTAAAACAAATTACTATTATTCTCATGCCTAACCTTAATATTATTAATATATAAAAGATAAAAAAAAAAATTACATATATCTAATTCTTTCTATTTTAACAACATTGTGTATCTAATCTCACAATGTTTTGTATCCTCATTATTTGAGTAAGTAGGTACAATAAAATAAATACGACTATAGCATAAAATATATTGTATAATACATAATTTTTAAACTACTCACAACAACTCATATTAATCCGAGAAAAGAGAATTGGACAGTTATAATACTTCGAAATCATATTATTTGGTTGTTTGCACCTACAGGAGAATATTATTTAGCTCTTGGTATTGCAGTGAATTTGTATTGATGATTTTTTACATAAGTTAAGAAATAACTACTTTAATAGTAGCAATTATGACCCTGATATTTAATTGGAATTTGGAATGGTTTGTTGCATTGCATCGCACCCCTATCTTGTATTTTCGTAATATGATGATTGGAAGTAATGATAAAGCAGTATCATCAAAATTATTATATTATACATTTATTTGTTTTTAAATATTTGAATAGATACATTATATTGTAATAGTTAATTAAATAATTACATTGGAATATTGCTAAGTACCTAATAATAGTATACTAATTATCATACAATTACAGTATAATATAACTAATAGTTGATAATTACGTATTACATTTTATATAATTTAAATAATTCCGTTTAGATAGCTGATTATTGTAAATATATGCCTGAAATGTGATTATTAGAGTAAAATAATTATATTTTGTTTACACTACACAAATTAACTTTACTTTATTTTTAAGTTATGATAATTACATTATGATTTATTATATAATCTTATTACTAATTTTTTTTTTCAAAACTTTAGGATAAACACATTTGTTTAATAACTGTGTAAAACTTTATTAAAATTATAGTGCTATGCATTATTGCTGTTTGCTTATAGCATCCTGTAATCTGCATAAATAATGGATATGAGCTTGAAATTGCCATCTAAATAAAAAAATAATAAGATAAGAAATACATATTATAGCCAGAGATATATATTTTTTTTTTTATAAAAATTTAACTAATATTATGATTATTTAACAGAATAACCTATTACACATAGGATTCAAAACACCGTTTTACTAACAAACTAATTTTTTATCCTTTAAAAGTAAACTTTATGTTTCATTCGATTGAGGATATAAAAATAGTTTTTTATATTATGATGAACCCTATTTTGAGTAAATAGAAGTTAAGAAAATGAATTTGAAAACTCTGTATTTTAGTTTTAATTATTTAACAAACTTTTACAAAACAAACATTTTTTTTTTCGCTTCAACTTATTAGTATAATTATATTGTGGCCTTTCTTTAATCATCACTAATATTTTACGTAATAAGATATAATTTAATAATATATAATATGTAAAATGGTAATTCTTGATTAAGTGACATATTTTTCTGTCATAACTTCACAATTGAAAAAAAAAATGTTAATCGAGTTATAATAAGTTTTCAAAAAAATGTTGCAGTGAAATTTAGTGTGAAGTAGTGTTTTGGTAGGGCGGACGGCAATGTCTTAAGAAACTCTTGAGGAATTCGAAAAATGACCTCTTTAAAGCACTGCTCGTGTATTGGTTTTTAAATCTATAGAGGTGCCGGACGACAAAAGTTTTTGAGCTCTTTTTTACTGACTCACAATGTATTTCTTGGAAAAGGAAAAGCATCATTGTTAACCCTGCAGCTGCTGCAAAACTGCTCTTTTCCTCCACTTGAAATATTTCTAAAGGAGACAAATTTTGCACGCTATAGTAAATCTCTGCGAGGAATAAAATAGAATGCGTAAATGTCTGGACTTTACATAGGTTTCGAATGTATAATGTATAAACAGGGCGATTATATTACAGCTGACAAT
>NW_019102522.1:0-2509 GCF_001856785.1 Myzus persicae | reverse complement strand
GAAACTAGTTTTAACTAGTCAAAACTAGTTTCCACAAATCCCTTTAGTCACTTCTGGTTTTAACTAGTTAAAACTAGAATTAACTAAGACCATCGGAGTCAAAACTAGTTTTTACTTATTTTTGTTTAGATAGAACTAGATATGTCTAAAATATATTGGTGAAAACTAGAATTATCTAGAGAAAATCTGTCATGTTTATATTGATAGGTTAAACTAGTTTTAACTAGGTAGGGAAAAGTAGAAATAAGATAATAGAATAATAATTATTATAAGAATTTATTATAGGTATCATTTATTTTGACATGACAAACTGTCATGGCATTTAGAATTGCATAGTATTTTATTTTTTTTGCATAAACAACGATTTGTTCCACAGGATTTTTTGCATGTACATCTTACAAATCCTTGCCCTGACCCTGTCGATGCTTTTGTTGCGGCTGCACGGAGGGAAATATATTGGTTTGGAACTTGATTTTCTCTGATAAATTTTTCTTCACAAGTATTAAATTCAGACCTGAAACAATTTTTACTGATTACTAATTAACAAATTACTAAGTTTATTTTATTTGGTGAATGAAACAGTGATAATATGGACGCACCTACAATAAAGTTTTTCTAGAATTCCATCCTTACTCCCGATTCTATATAGATCGTGCTCTGTTTTTTCTAACACCACTCCGATGAGATTGGGATGATCTGTCTCGCCTTTGTCCACATCTGGAATGCGGATTATTACGTTGACACCAACATCAACTGCAGGAAATTTTTTTCCGGATTGAGTCATCATTCGGGCTGCCTGTTTTTCCAAATTTGCATGAGCATCCTTTCTAATTGTACTTATAAACGAGGTTTCTGAAACATATAATATTTAATATTTAAACACTCGTAAAATTTTTTTAATTTAATAATCATCAATTTTTTTTATAATTATTCTAAGCTCCACTTATGGACAACCTGGTTTTAAATTTTCATTTCTTAGCTTTTAATAAAAAATTGTTTATACATTTTTAACTACAGAATGATTATCAAATATTCATGATTTTGACGATTTTCGTCAATATTCGCACTTATAAACGCTTAAGAAAAATAATAAAAACATTTACCTGCAGCTTCCTTCTCAATCTTATTATCACGTCCAGTTTCGGTACTTATCAGATTTTCAAGTTCATCCTCGACGTTTATATTAGCAATCATATCATCGGGCAGGTTAGAAGTTACGAGCCCCACTCTTGGATCCACCCCAAACATTGCTTTATAAGGCGTCATATTTATCCCAGAGTGGTGTGCTCTATTTTTCATAAATTGGACAAACTTTAATCCTATAGACCAATTAGTCGATTTATTGTCTGTCATCCAAGAAGCTAGCATTCGCTCCACGTCTTGGTTAGCACGCTCTACGGAGCCTTGGCTTTGGGAATGCCTTGGTTTTCCGTGCACGATTTTTAACGTCGGCCATAGCTCTGCTAGCTCTGTAATCACATTATTAACAAATTCTCTCCCATTGTCTGAATGCAGAAGAACCGGTGCACCAAAGGTTAAAAATATGTCTAATAAATGGCTCGCAACTTCTTCTGCACGTTTGGTCTGCAAAGGGCGGAGCAGAACGAATTTTGTCAGATGATCTTGATAGTTAAGTATAAACCTAAACTGTGCATCGGGTTGTGACTGCATGTCTATCAAATCAATTTGACATCTACTATTAAACTCTGTGTGCAAAATTGGTTTCGAAACGAGTGCTTTCTTTCCAAGTTTTTTCTTTTTCTGACACGTTTCACAGAGAGACAAATAAATATTAATCATGTCTGTGGTAATGTTGGCGTACTTTCTTGAAGTTTCAACCTTCAGACGATCTCTCCCTCCATGCCCTACAGCGATATGTGACAAATCAATGACATCAAAAATGTCTTCCATTGGCAAATAATATTTAACCACCTCTCCACGAGTTACCAGCTTTTTTGTATCGCCAAATTCCAAAATATTGAACCGTTTTATCCTTCTATATTGAGCAGAGGTTTTTTTAGTTGCCGATATCGCTTCCTCGACCTCTTTCAAAAGCATAGGCGTCTTTTGTCATGACATTATAATGATTGTCTTTTTTTCCTTCCATCGATTCCATAAGCTTCTTAGTAAACCGTTCTCGGGTACTCATTTCTCTTTCAGTTTCTAACATGACACTAAGATTTACAGTGACAGTGTACTATAAATATTGGCGAACGTCAACGCGATTAAAAAAAAAAAGAAGAGGCAACGGGCGATTCGCGACAAAAACACGTAAGTACAACTACTACGACGAACACAATCGCACTGGCGAAACACGGCGTCAATATCGTTCAATATCGTATTAATTATTATTAACATTGTGGTAGGTTGTAGGTATAATCGGCCGAAGTCATCGTATCTAAGTGATGGATAACTGGTTAGAGTTATCTTAATTGATTTGATAATTGGCCGGTTGAATTTATCGAGCAATATTTATAGATCATCTGTGGTCGCGTCCGTTTTATGTAGT
>NW_019102521.1:167042-367359 GCF_001856785.1 Myzus persicae | reverse complement strand
TGAGTTAGAAGTTAAAACAATGCAAACGCCAACTAAATCTTCTCATGATTTAAGTCATTTAATGCTGAGAAATATGTGTACTGAAACTGAATCACCAAGCTTGAGTATAGAATCATCGGCGTCAGGTATAAATTTTAAATATAAATATTATTTATAAATTTTTTAATTAGGTAGATAGCTGTGTATTTTTTATCCATTTTTTTTTTATTAAGTTTAGTGGTATGATTTTTTTGTAGTTTTAATAATTGAAATAGTTTATATTAAAAAGTTTAACTACCGTCAAATGTGTTGAATAGAAACAGTTATAAACTTCTAAAGCTTGTAGCATCTTGAATATTTTACATATAATAATGAGTGATACTTTAAAATATGGGTCTTTGCGAGTACTTTAATATAGCACCATGGATAGCATTTAATATTTAATGCTTGATTTTATATATTTTTTTAAGTGCTTTGTTTCTATTTACCTGCCGAGTGGGGTGAAAAGAAACATGTATTGTTTTTTATCAACTTTTGCGATTTAAACTCTTAAAAGGTGAATAGAAACAAATACTTAAATTTTTAAAAATATTTACTAAATATTTAACACTTAATTAGTTAGTTTTAACAGTTCTTTTACTGTTTATGTAATTTATAAGTAATAATTAGTAGTAATTTAACAAAATTAAAGAATAATAGATAAAATATATTATTACAGATAAAATCACAGTAATGTTTGATGATGATCCTGGTAAATGGCCAAAGTTGATACCCAATGGTTTAAAAGGTTATTTCTTAAATCTTGGTGTTTGTCAGCCTTCCCCTATGGAGTTGAGTAACTGGCAGTTTCCAAAAACAAATGACTCTCATGGCAGTGTTCGTTGTTTTCATGAAAAATATTATTTTAAAACACAGTCATGTGGTGAAATTATCAAACGTTCGTGGCTATCATACTCATCATCTCTTGACAAAGTATTTTGTACTACCTGTAAAATATTCGGTTTGCCAAAAGCTCAAAAACTTACAATTGCCTCAGATGGGACTGGAGATTATAGAAATATAAAAAGAAATATTGAAAACCATGAAAGCTGCAACGATCATATTCAATCTGTTTTAAGTAGAGCATTGTATGAAAGTCACAATCGTATTGATGCACAAATTATCCAAGGTTCTAATATACAAGTTTCTGAAAACAGGGAAATACTTAGGGTTATTATTGATTCTTTAATATTTATGGCTCGACAGAATATTGCACTGCGAGGTCATGATGAATCGACATTTTCAACCAATCAAGGAAACTTTTTAGAATTAATTAAAATGTTTGCCAAGTATCATCCAACGTTACAACACCATTTAAATACAATTGAACAGCACAAACGAAATCGACTTACATTCTTATCACACGATACCCAAAACAAACTATTAAGTATATTATCAAATATTGTTCGTTCAAAAATTTTGAGTGAAGTTAAAAAAGCTGGTATATTTTCAGTAATAATTGATACCACTACTGACGTATCAAAATTAGAACAATTTTGCTTAGTTGTCAGATATGTTTTTGATGGAGAAACCTATGAACGTCTTCTAGCTCTAACAACCACCCAAGATGCATCAGGATTTGGCATGTTTCAGGTTTTTTGTAATATAACTGAAAATAATAATTTGAACTGGAAAGAACATCTTTGTGCTCAAGGATATGATGGTGCAGCATCAATGCAAGGAGTGTATTCCGGTTTGAGAACACATATACAAAACCATAACCCACGAGCAGTTTATATATGGTGCTTTGCACATGTACTTAATTTAGTCATTGTAGACACTTGTGACATATGTTTAGAAACTAGGAACTTTTTCGGAGATGTACAGGCATTAAATTAATACATGAAAGCTCGCAAAAGAACGGCAAAATTTGTAGAATTACAAAACAAGAACTATCCAAATAAACCTATACGCCGTCTTAAACATTTTTCGACAACTAGGTGGACTTCTCATGATAGAGCATTAACTGTAATATTTGAAAAATATAAAGCATTAGTACAAACATTAACATTTTTGCAAACTTCTGATGATTCTGACCGTGACTCTTTATCAAAAGCAACAGGTTTAGAAACAGCTATAAACTCTTATATGTTTGTTATTACAATGATTTTTATACAAAAAATATTTTCAATTACTTCTCCACTGTCTAAATATCTTCAGTCTAAGAACTTGGATTTTATACAAGCATTAGCACTAGTCGACGATTCCAGAAAAAGGTTGCAAAGTCTTAGAACAGACGAAGAATATTTGAAATTAGTTGACGAAACTAAATTGTTTGTAAATAAAAATAACGTACGTGAGACAGAGTTTAAAGTTCTCCGACCAAGACGGCGGAAAGTTATGCCAGGAGAACTAGCTGTGGATGAAGTAA
The DNA here is from genome assembly GCF_001856785.1 of Myzus persicae. Classification (NCBI taxonomy): domain Eukaryota; kingdom Metazoa; phylum Arthropoda; class Insecta; order Hemiptera; family Aphididae; genus Myzus; species Myzus persicae. Next base: position 364,970 of record NW_019102521.1, on the reverse strand, counting down.
GTTTATCACCAAATGACCGTTATAAAACTGAAGTATACTTTATTGTCCTTGACGCTATTGTAATGTCCATTTCTACAAGATTCGACCAGTCAAGAGAAATATTAAAAGATTTATGTCTATTATCTCCTCAACGAATTTTGAAGTACAGTGATGGTATAAGCAAGACATTACCAGAGGATGCATTTAATGAAATTGAAGATTGGTTACCTGGAATTAATATAAACGATTTAAAAAATGAATATTTAACTTTGAGCTCATCATTAAAGGGTTTACTTGATAGCTGTCGAACACTGCCCATGCAACTGCATAAGAACATTTCTAAGGAACAAAATGAATGCTCTGAAAGTTCGACCGATAGTGACGGTGAAGAAAATACATCAATTACATCACAACAAATTATTAAAGTTTTATCTAACTACAATTTGAGTCAAACTTTCCCCAATTTATACTTGGCTTACAAAGGTTTACTGACAATACCTGCCTCATCTGCATCTGCAGAGAGAGCATTTTCAAAGGTAATATTATGTTACTTACATAATTATTAATTTTATTTAATTTGTTATCAAAAATAGTTTGAACTTTGAAGTTATAGTCTTTCATGTACATTTTATTATACAGGTTAAATTAATCAAGACTAGACTACGCTCAACCATTGGACAAGACCGATTGGAAAGTCTAATGATTCTTAGCTGTGAAAGAGATATAAGTATCAATTATGAAGAAGCAATTAACGCATATGCTATGTCATCAGATTTATTAAAAGATAAGCTGATATTTAAATAAATGTGATTATGCCACTTTTGCAGTTATAAATGTATACATGTCTCTATAAAATTAAGTTATACATTAATATGTACCTACACTAAAGAAAAATGTATATTTATATCATATTATAATATGTAATTATAATATATTATTAAATATAATAATAATTATAATATATTATATATAATGTATTATTATTTTTATTATAATAATGTGTGAAATTATTGAGGTTTTATAGTTGCCTATATCAGTGGTTCTTAACCATAGGGTCGCGACCCAATTTTGGGTCGCCAATAATGTTAAATGGTTCAATTATTTTTTGTCCCCCCATTGAATATTATTTATAAAAAGGTTGCATGAATAATTGGGAAAATATCGTCGCCACTACGCAAAGGTTGAGAACCGCTGGCCTATATAATATTCAGAAATTTTTTAATTGGTGGTGGGGGGTGAAGTGCCGAAGTCCCTTGATACTTATTTCGGTCCAATGAGGGGGTGGTGGTCAACATTTTTAAAATATATAATATGCTTCAAAGACTAAAAAAGTTCGCGCCGCCACTGCCCCCCGACCTGGCACGGCAGAAACCTACTGGTACCCTAAGTTCTGCCTAACACAAACACACACGTGTTAAAAACACCTACCGTACCAAACACTACCACTACCACAATTACCCTAGAAACAGCAAGTAGACATAGCCGCCGGGCTTAAGAATCAATAAAAAAAAAAATATATAAGAAAATAGGTTTAGGGTTATAAAAAAGGGTATACTGGGAGGCGAGTAGAATAACATTTGACAAGGTTTTGACCCTTTCAATCCGGAAGCAATTTATCTATAAAATGAAATCTGAGACGCTTCGACATATCCAGGTAAGGTACATGTAAATTCCATCCATAAATTAATTGCATAAATAAATGTGAAAAATATACGAAATATCATCACAAAGCAAAGTAAAATGTAGGTACCTTAAAACAATAATTTGCATTCGAAACCTATTCTACAGGACGAAATCCTGTCCCGCAGCACTTTTTGTCGCTACATCAAAATAATTATGACCGAATCGAGATGACACAATTTATCACGCAGGTCCAAAAAATGTCACCGCAGACGGTAGATTATATATTATGTACAAATTATGAAGTAATTTATTTTGACCAACGTTATTATTTCGCCAGTAGAATCTAAATATGGCCACCGTACCGTACGACCTTACGACGAATGCGTTTTTAGAATATTTTATCAGTAACCCAATTGCAGATTAATATTCAATATCCATACATACCGTGGCGTACTCTGAATTATATAATATTAGGTTTATGCGTCGTCTTGTCCGTTGTTGTCGTAACTCTTGTGCGCGTCAATGCCAAACGATTTAATTGTACAATACAAAATTCAATTTATACGAATGAACGTTTTGATCATATCATGATATATGGTCACCCACAAAAGGTGGGACACTTGAGTTAAATGCATTCGGACCGAGTATATAAGGGCAAGTCCGTCTCGGTCCAAGTATCATTCGCTCATCAACAGTCAGTAAAGCAATATCGACTTCTTTCAAATCATCAACCAACCGAACCAAACAAATATCAAAAATGAACGCCATCATGAAAATCGTGAGTATAAGACCTGCGTTAAGTGGGCTGCAATTATTTACTTATAATCCTAACGTTCAAATATTAAAACGATACTGATTTGATGACCAAACTCGTTTTGCGAAGTGATTACATTTTGTCAGACGATATTATTATGTGTATGTGTGTGACGTCATAAATTTAATATCAAATCGAATTGAAGTTGATTAAATAACTTATAATAAGCTTTTTTTTCTAAGAAATTAATACGAAATATCGAGTAGGCAGCGCGTTGATTGTTTATAACATTTTTTACACATTTAATGAATTCAAATCGCTTCTTGTTGACGGAGGAAAAAATGCATTTACGATTTGATGTGTTTTTCATACGCATTAGTTTGGAACTAAAACAATTAAGTGATTACTTCGTAGAAACAACAGTTTAAATTTCACAAGTATTAAATTATGTAATTTGATCAACAAAAAAATCTTGTCAAGTCGGAACAGCATGTAAACTTTCTTGATTTTTAATTTTTGGAAAACTGTTAACTTATCATTTATTACAGAATATAGGAATAAACCAAATTGCACTTTAGCCAATGTCCGAAATGGACGGTTATTGTTAAAGGCGGTACTATTTTTTTTTTCAAGTACACACAATTTTAGTTGACTGTTTTTAAAATTGTATTACTTTTTTAATACTTTGGTTGTACTATTCTTATGGAACTCACCTAGTACCTCTTATTAGCCTTTTTAAAATTTGAAAAAATATTCGCTTTTCGCTCTTATCTACACTTATGTGTGTGAATGTTTAACTTCAAAGGCCTGTAATAATAAATTAACTATTAAAAACAGGTAACCTACTCACTATCACCGAGTTAAATTTATATTGTTTTCCCATACATACCACAAACCCTTGTAGTTTTGAAAATTCAGATTTTTTTCGTTCAAACTTCCATGCTATCTAGATTGAAAACCAAGAAAGTAAAAAATAAATTCAAATTGACTGACGTTTGAAAATGTGTTGTATTTGTGTGGCCGATCCATCGCTCCTTGTGACAAACTCGAGTTTAATTTTTTGACTCTGTTTCGTTATAAAATTGTAACAATCAACTCGATCGTAATCTGACGTAATAGGAATTCGCAACCACACTAATAATATGGTGTTTTTATACAACGAAAAATTCTGATTAATAAAAAAGTTTTACGATTTCCAAATTTTTCTCGTGTGAAAATTGCCTATACCCTACCCCTTAAACAAGTTTCTTTGAATCGGACGACGATAATATAGTATCTGATATTGCTTACACATTCTTTTAAACTGTGGTTTTCAAAGTTCATCTAATCGATACCCCCAATTTGTATATATTTTTTTAATGCGGCCCCTTCAAATAATAAAATATAATAGAAGATGAACATTTTTTTTTTTTAATACGTAACTTGAATAAATTTAAAAAAATGTAGATTAAAAAATTTGATACTGACATTTTTTTAAATAATACACTGTACGAGTGTGAATATAACCAGATATGAAAATTCGTCAATACAATGAAAATGGATCGACCACAATCGCTTATAGTTAATAATCAGTCGTCAGATTACGCTATAAATGCTATCGACAAGTTATCGTACATTTGTACCATACAAATAATCAGATTGGTTTTTATTTAAATAATACATTCCGACATGAATAACCGTATTTTGATCACTATATTTGAGGACCCCTAAACTATCTGTCTCGACGTCCAGGTTGAAAACCACTGTCTTAGAACGCGAACGAAGCCGAACAAAACACTTACGATTTTTGTTTTTTTTTGTGTTTCGCACAGACATTAGCCGCCGTCGCAGTGTTCGCGTCCACCATGATGACCGCTTCGGCCAAACCATCTGGACTCGTGCCCGCCGCCGCAATCGCACCGGTGGCCGTCGCCGCGCCTTACGCTAGCTCGTTCACGTCACACAGCGTGGCCCACAGCGTGGCCACTCCGGTGTTGCCGGCCGCTCCGTACGTGGCAGCCGCCCCGTACGCCGCGGCTCCCTACGTCGCAGCCCCTTACGCGGCCGCCCCTTACGTCGCCGCCCCTTACGCAGCAGCGCCATACGCAGCCTCCCCTTACGGTTACTACCCCTACGCCGCTCCGGCTTACCTGTAAAGGCCGTGACGGACGATGACCACCACCACCAACACCACCACAAATCAGTCTGACGGACGAGAGACGACCGCAACGACGAAATCACCAACTGCATCATAAGCCACTGATTCTTTTCATATTTTATAAAATTCATAAAACATAAAACTACACGTCATGTCACCGCGATACAAACACAATGTGTATCGCGCGTGCACAACACAAAATGTATTATACTATATATAATATATATATAATGAAACACTATGAAAATTTTTTATAATCATTGTTGTAATGTCATTATATTATACTTATGCCGCGCTTTTAGCGTAAAGCGTGATTTGATACCACAAAATAATATACATTATATTATTATTAAAATAAAATGTACAATATATCGTTATAATAATAAACGTTCATGAGAAAATATTACGATAAATTTCGTTCTCGTTTTCGGTCCGCTCATCGGTCGACCACCTGATAGTTGTAGTACGGCGACGCGTAGTCAGCCTGCACCACGGCGGCCGGCCCGGCGGCGGCGTACGTCAACCGGTGGTCTACGTGGTGGTGCAGGATGGGCACGTCCACGTACGTCTTTTGCACGGTCACCGACGGCTCGACGGCCGTCACCTTCGGCACCACCGTGTGCACCGGCCGGACGACGGGGTCGAACCGCCGCAGCTGTTCCACGTGCGGCGACGCGCCGTAAGCGTAAGCGGACAGGTCCGGCTTGTAGACGGCCGTCGGCACGTAACCGACCACCGCCGCCGGTGGCGCGTCCGCGTAGTACTGTTGCTGCTGGTGCTGTTGCTGGTACTGCTGGTGAAGGTGCACCGACTTGCCGACTGCGGCCGCGGCTTGGACGGCCACCGGCACCTGGACGCCACCGTAACCGTAACCGGCCGCGTATCCGGCCCTGGCTTCCGGTCCGAACTGAGCCGCCTGCGCGTGCAGCGGTTGCAGCAGTTGTGGAGCCGCGGCCGCTTCAGCTTCCGCCCCGGCGATTCCGGAAACGACTATTATGGCGGCGGCCAACATCGCCGTAGCTACTGTCACACCGGCCATCTGTAATAGGTATTATGGATAAAGGAATGGTTCAACAAACAGCCGACATCAATATTGAAGCAATACGGCAGAGCGGTAATGTTTTTTAGTGCATGCGAAGACTTTGAATAATATAGATTTGAATGGCCAATTTTTTTTTAATCTCAGTGTCCTTGAAACTTCAATAGTTTGAACATATTAATATATTGTTTGAAATAGGTAGGCAAAGTTTCACTAGACCGTTTAGTTTTGTCTACTATACGCTAGATATGAATATTGGTATCTAGCTGCATCATAAATTATTCACCGTGATGCCCGCGTGGGCGCGGACAAAAAAAACCAAAATATCCCTCAATGTAATCTCAAACTAATGTGTTTTCCCATTAATGGCGGTTCCAATTTTGTCGATTCCAAATATTTAATTTTCATTGCATTTAGGGCACATCATAAATTGTATGTATGTAACACAACGGTTGTTTGAATGTTGAGTTAATATTTTATAGTTAAAATTGTATACAAGATTTACTGCTTAAAATAGAATTTGTAAACGATAATGGCAGTGCTCGAACCGAGTTTTTTTCATATTTTAACTATAAAATGAGTTGTTACTAATAACTTCAATTTTTAAAATTCATAATTACATAATATGTAACTCGTTTTAAGCTAAATATATGAAAATTAAAACTTTTCGCCGTCTATTTATTCTCTTCCACAATATTCAATAACAGGTAATTATTATGCTCTAATATTAACTATTTATAAACAAACTGTAGTAAAAATCCGGAACGTAGATTTGCTATTTTACACGTGACAACGAAACAAAGACAACACACGGCAGTATTCTTAACTTTACTAGCAAATCTTTATGACCTATTGCATAATAATATGATACCTATCACACCTATTCGGAACGCTGGTCCACAATTTTTGGTTTGCGTGAAAACTTTGATTTTTTACTCATCTACTTGAAATATTTATTTATTTATTTTTTTTTTTTTTTTTATTATTGTGTTCCAATATTATATTAAGCTATATATATATATGTACAAGGGGCAAGGCTATACCAGTGGGCATAAATATTATTTGCGTTTGGATTTTTTTGTTATCTTAAAAATAATTTTCATAAAGTTGTAACAGCTCTACAGCTGTTGTAGAATAAATTGTGTATCGTTCTTCATTATATCCTTGATTATCGGTTTTCGGAGAGTTTAAAATTATCGGTCCCATATATACCCTCGATCGTAAAAATATCATTGATCTTCATTTCTTAAAAATAATCTCTATATATTATATATATATATATATAAAGGCAAATTACTCTTTAGCAATAATCAACGCAGAGCCGAACCTATTTGAGTTATCGAATTGAAATTTTGAGGATGGATTTAAAAATTATAACGTCAAGTTCCGCCAAGAAAGGATTTTTCAAAATTTTGATTTTAAACGATTGAATCGGCAAAAATAAATTGTTTACGTACGAATTGTATATCTATATACATATTTTACAGCACGGCGACCTGTGGGTTTCCATATAATATAGCGACATGGAACCATAACTTTTTGTCCGTCTAACTATGTGTATGATCGGCGTGTAGACATGAATTATTGTTCCGAGAAGTAAAATTCTACAATCTATCTAAATCTATCTATGCAAAAAAATACCTATTTCCCTTAGTCGAGGCATCACGCTTATCGCTTATCATTTCAGACAGATCCGTCCATCTCATTATTCATATAAAGTGTGCACCTAGCGGAGTCCGCGATCCACTGCAGGTAGCTGATGGCCTGCCTGATAATGTACTGCTCATATTATCACAAGCGAGTCTCGTATAGAGCAAGCATTTTAAAGGTGCAACGAAGTGCAAGGGATCAGCTAGGAAATATATAATAATGACACGACAGATGTTCGTTTCGACACGACACTGCGACAATTAATTTGTCTACTGACGATCGTACGTAGGTTGTAAAAAGAAAAAACGGTTAAAATCCAACGGCTGCTACCGCTATATTTATGACGTAGGAATACTTGCCGAAATTATAAACTGCAAACTAACATAACATTCATATTAGGTTAAGAGTTGTATGGAAAACACCGAATAGCTTAATTGTACGAATTGCGCATTCGAAAAATAATAATACTTTTGTTATCGATATGCGATATACGTGTTTAACTATACAAATTACAATTATAACTATAGAATAATTTTTTAATATCAATATGTGTATTGAATCATTAGAATCATTTGTAAATATTATTATTATTGTAATAATAATTTTTTTTTTGAAAGGATTTTGGAAAACCAGACTTCTAAGGGGGTAAAAGGAGTTTTTTTGTATAGCTATACAATACACTGGCAGCACCGTGATGGGACAGCTAGTCTAGTATAAAAAATTATATTTATTTTTAAACATCGATAACACTTCTTACTCAATAATCAGCTGAATGTAAGTTTCAAATAAGCTACCAATAAAATAAAAAATATTCAGTAAAAAGTCTTTACGGAACATATAATATATTATAATGTTATAGAATGTATGGATATTAAATATACATATCATTAAAATAAAAATTTGAAATAAAATAACCAATAAATACTGAAAAAATTACTAAACGAGTGAACAAAATATGGATTTTAACTAGGTTAATAAACCAAGGGGGTATAACTACGCACATTGAAAATCTCCTTAAAGGCGTTCAAATTATTACCTATTCATTGAGCCGATAAAAACATACCTTTTGTAGGTTTTGAACATTTAAACATTACTTACATTTAAATAAACAATATGTAATTGAAATGCGAAAGTGAAGAAAAAAATCTGACGAATAGAATAAAAATCTGTGGTATGATAAACTGTCTCGTTGATTTTTAACAATTTTTATTTACATAATACGTTTTATATTGAACCTTAATGTGTAAACCGATAAACAAGCCGACGACGGTACACCAAGTCTGTGTATAAATGAACTCAACAAAATATGTATAAAATCGTCTTACGATACTATACGCGATGTGAATTTGTGACAAATATACCTAATACGTGTTATGAAATGATACATTTCAAATTTATCTATTTCTTATTATTATTTGATTATTTGAATCTAATCGAGTTGATTTAAATTTATGAAATTCGATGTATTCAGCAAAATATTGACCGTTCCGTTTCGAAATAAAATGATTATTGCAATTTCACTAGAAATCAATCAATAATTATTGAACGCGCAGGAATTTATTACTCTATCGTGAGATACACGTATTTGGTGTAAGCGAGTAGAGTTAGGTAACAAGTACAAATAATAGTGAGATGAATATATTATTATACGCAGTACGTGGCTGTATTAAAGGAGTGGATGAATTTAAGTGACAAATTGTCGAGAACGTAGTACTTAAAAAAAAAAAAAAACTCCACCATAAAGCGGGTTTTTGATTTAATATTATGAATCTTGTTTTTATTCATCCGGATTGCGTTTACAACTTAAATACGGTCATGGTAGTTATGCAGTAGATTTTCAATTTAAATATTATGTCGCGTTGCAAATACGAGTACCTACATCTCGACGAATTAAATATTTTATCGATATGCGATTACAAGAGAAATATAGGTACGTCGAGAAAGATTTCTCCAGTCGTGGGTGTTATTTTGCGAAGGTGTAAAGTAATTTATTTTAAAAATAGGTATATAATAGCAATAACAACAACAACAACGGCAACCAGTAACCGGTTACACTTTGGAGTTTGTTTTGCAACAACGATTATTGCTAACTTTTGGTAATATCTCCACAAATCTAAACCGTAATTAATAATAATTACTAACTATGTAGACTACCCACCGCACAAACAACTCCGAGTAGTGTTACCTTATCCGCCTAATTCATAGATACCTAACCTTATGGACAAAAGTAAAATAATAACCACTATGGTAAAACCAGAAATATTATTTTCCTTTCTTTAGCCCGAGTGGCACAAGTGCCTGCGAAGACACTATTAGGTAGGTATATAAATGAACAATCGATAATATTGTGATAGTTATTAAAATCTGTTACACTTACGTTTGGTTGCATTGATGAATTTATAGTTTCTTGTATGAATTACGCAGCACAGCTATAGTCGTGCTTGCGGGAAGAACTCCTCTGCGTGTAGTGTTATGATCGATTTTCACAATGCCCAATTTATACCGAAAATATTTACAAAGAGTGGGGTAGTGGAAAAACATCGGCGTATGTTTGTACATGATACTGAGCATCCAATGATCTTCTTGCAGTTTCTCTGGCTCGAACGTCCGTAATTGCCTCGGAAGAAAACAAATTGCTGCGTATACATCGCAAAACCGTAAAATTCCATAATATTATTATTCTGTTAAGAAGAATAATGCGTGAACAAAACGGTCGAATACACCCAGGAAATTATTAGTTTTGAATTTTGCTGGAAAATAATGAAATTCTAGTTGTACTAAAACGCCGATCGCAGAGGTTAATAAAACGTAGGTCGTTATTTCGCATTGTGAATAATTTTAAAATATCAGATTTCGATGTTATGTTAATCTTCAATTATGTGCTTGAGTAGGATTTTAAAATAATAATACATACGAATATACGTATATTACACCGCATCGTATTGACTAATAGTGCCCATCACGCACCTATATGTATCCCTACACTTAAGTACTCTAAGTACACAATTTATGTAATAAGTAACAAGACGTGTCGAGTGTACCTAAAAGTGTATTATAAAATGTTCAAAACGACAATATTTGTAATATTTAAAATAGTTGAGCAACTAAAACGTCGAAGAAAGACAATAAATTGAATCATCTTACTTAATATATAATATAATATAACGATTGCATTTATGGACATAGGTGCGATATTATACAGGACCAAAATAATATTACGTACGTTTTTGTACTCACCGAAAGAATTGGTTTTATAACATTGCAAGATAAATGTTGTGGGTATAACTTGATTTCACTGTTCGAGAACCAAACCCTCCCCTCGAGCATGTACATCACAAGTGCCGATCGTGTGTTTATGATATGTTTGGAGAAAAAAATTACTAGGTACATATTATGGATTTAAACTGTTATAACACGTTTGGTGTTGTATCACCCGTAGCCTATAACATATAATAACAATATTGCAATAATTGTAGCGTTAAACTATACGAACATTCTTATATATGTTACCGGAAATGTTGACATTTAGGAAATGATGACAATTCCTAGTAAATATTGACAATTCCTAAAAGCGGAAGGAAATGATATCATCGCCTAGTATATGTTATCATTTCCTAACGATAGTAGGCAAAGATGCCACATTTTTTAAATTTAATCTGACTTATTTATTTAAATATTTCTTTTATTAAACATAATTATTAATTAATCTACTATCACCTTAATAAATAATCAATAAATAAACAAGTATTTTTTTAACATTTTAATTTATGTAATTTAAGCTTTTTCACATTGTTTTATGATTTGCAACGTAGTTACTCATTTTTATTTTCACATGGCAAACTTCCATGACATTTAGAATTACAAATTCTAGATGCCGATCTGCAAGCACACCTGTTCGTCTTGCATTTTGTCTTACATTGACATCGGGTATATCCTTGTGCCCCTGAAATACTATTTACAGTAGCTGCCTCCCGAAGTGATAACGGTTTTTCTGATTGACCTGCCGATTTTAAAACAGTACTTAGATCCAATAAATTTGCTTTGCAAGGATTTATTTCTGATCTCGTGTACATATGTTTTAAAAATCCACTTTCAGTGCCTACAATTAGAAAAAATAAAATAATTAATTTTTATAACGAGTTTGAATACGAAGATGATTAAGACGTTATAAAAATACTAGTGAACTTCTTACATAGCTTGTATAAATCGTCCTTAACTTCTGTTACAACCGCTAATACATTTCTTGGTGATCCACGAGCACGATCTACATCTGGAATACTCAGACGTACTGTAGTTCCAACACTAAGTTCATCATATTTTCTATTGGATGTTTTAACCATTTTTAGTGCCTGTTTTTCTAAATTGTGAGCAGATGATTGACGTGCATCAAGTATATTTTGTTTTCGTTGATCAACTAAATAAATACATTATTAACTTAAATATATTAAACTATATTACATTTTTTTTTTACCAAGTTCTATGTCACTAGTCACTTGTTCCAAGTTACTAGTACACGGTACATTTTCTTCGACTCCCTCGTCTTTGTTTGACTTCAAAATACATTCAATATCTTCCTCAGATTTCAAAGAGCTAATTTCGTCAACCGGTAAACCAATTGATACAACACCTAAACGAGCTGGACAACCAAACATCGCCTCATAAGGTGATCGACCGATACCTAAAAAGAATCAATTAAAATTATTTTTAAAATTAATTATTAATTTTTTAATTACTTATCATACCAGAATGAAAAGCACGATTTTTTCGAAATTGGATAAATTTTAATCCAGATGGCCAATCTGTTGAATTTGTTTCCGCCATCCATGTCGCCAACATATCTTCCACGTCCCGGTTCGCACGTTCTATAGACCCCTGACTCTGACTATGTCTTGGTTTTCCGTGCACTATTTTAACATCGCCCCACATAGTATGTAATTCATTAATTACACTATTAACAAACTCTCTTCCATTATCGGAATGTAGAATTGCTGGCGCTCCAAAAGTTGTATAAATTTCCATTAAGTTATATGCTATTTCTTCTGCTCGTTTAGTCTTTAGTGGTTTAAGTATAACAAATTTTGTCAAGTGATCCTGATAATTCATTATAAATCTGTAATTGTTTATACTCTGCGATTGCATATCAATTAGATCTATTTGTGCACGCGAGTTGTATGCTGAATGCAAAATTGGTTTAGAAACAAGACCTCTTTTTGGATTAGATGATTTTTTATGACAGTCGGTACAAAGACTCAAAAAAATCATTATTGTTTCTTTTGTTATATTACAATATTTTAACTTTATTTCAGCCATCATACGATCGCGGCCACCGTGGCCGATAGCTATATGCGTAGAGTGAAGAATATTGAATAGCTCTTCATTTTTAACGAAATAACGTATACTGTCATTATCATGGTTCATGGCTTTAATTAAGCGTTCTTTATCATTTATTAAAATAACGTCGTACTTACGAATATTTCTATAATCTTTTTTGCATTTTGTTTGAGTCTTGGATAATTTTACGTCTTCTATGCGACGATCGTATTCTTCATTATTCATGAACGATTTGTTGTCATCACGTTTAGCATCAATTATTAATGAAATTGCTTTATTAAATTCATTTTGCATTTTATTTAAATCCATTTTTAAATTAATAACAAAGTAAATACGTACTGCACTACTAATAAATTACTACTAAACGGATCGTGTTGAATGTACAGGTTATATATTAAACAGATAAATACTGCGATATGCGATATCCATGACATTTTTCAATCAACCATTTTATCGATATCAGTCATTTCCCCACCTGATATTTTTAGATCTCGGAAAATATTGACAGTTGACACCAAACTTAGTGGGTGCCATTACGAGTTAGTCAATGCTTATGTGTAAGAAAGCTTGTTGATTATTAACGGCTATCAGAATCGACATAAACCCGTGTTTGATATAATTTCATGTCTCCGCACAGATATATAAAATAATTTTATAAGCTTATTTTATCTTTGTTGTCATTTCTATTAATTTTTAACGTACATTTTTAACTATAAAAACCTAACCTAATCTAATATAAAAAAAAAATAATTGGAGTAGGTATATAGGTAATATATAGTTTTATTTAATTAATTAATAATAATAATTTTTTATCGAAACAATATTAATCAATTTTTACAATAAAATATACATTTTTAATATCATTTAAAAAAAAAATAATAAATAAATGTCATTTTATGCATTTTTTTTAGATATTTTTTTAGAACATCAAATTCCTGGGCCTAGTGATAACATTGCCTAATAAACTACGGAAATGATGACAATTCCTAGGCAATGATAACATTGCCTTCCGCTTTTAGGAATTGTCAACATTTACTAGGAATTGTCATCATTTCCTAAATTGTCAACATTTCCGGTAACATATATAAACTTACATAAATGCATTTTGACAACTTACATTAATATATACTTCCCAGGTTTTACAGTCCATTTAGGACCTTCGCTGCCTCAACCACTCCAGTCCAACTACTCTGTATTTGCTGCCTTGTTTCTCGTGATATTCCAGTAAGATCTGTCCTCGCCCTATCTTCCCGTCTTTGGGAACCCCTAGGACTTTTTCCGTTCAGTCTCCCGACAAAAATGTTGTTTGGTATATACTCTCGGAGTTCATTTACCTCCAAATGTAACCAGCCCATTTTTGATATTTTACTTTTTGAATACACAGTAATTATAATGGTTTATGAAATATTCGATACATTTCTAATATATACGCGTGTCGCGTATACTATTATTAGTCATTATTAATTTTAGTTGCCGAAGAAAAACAATATTATCACTTTTTCTATTATTGAACGCATGTGTATCACGTTTACTGTTATAAGTTATAACATGCACATTGCACATTTGCACGTGCTGTAACAAAAGTAGACGCTTCGCCTTGTAAAGCCCCGCAGCAGATGTATTGTTGGCGAAAATTCTGGAAGTTTTAAGAGCTCGTGTCGATAAGATGATAGGTACAATACACAATGGTTTACGTTTTCGATGTTAAGTCAATTATTATTTTTAAGACCTCGATATAATAATATGTTATCGATAGCGCGCAGTAGGTGTTATATAGTCGTAAACAAACCGCGTTCAAAAGGGGATAGTGCATAAGCCCGATGATGAGATTATTATTATTTAATTATTCCGAAATTCTATTCGCATCGAGGGGATAGTATTAATTAACTAGTTGCAACACTATAGGTTGTATATTGTAGGTTATTATCGAGACTGTACCCAATGTTTTTTTTTGTATCGCGTCACGATCGCCGACGGTGCCATCACTGTGCTCCGTGGACTGCCGATTGTAATGAATATTTTTTGGGGGCTCGTAAATTAGAAAAAAAATAATTACAAAACACAAGATGGGTACATAAAATAATGACCGACGATCAGTCTTAATGTCGCAATATATTATAATACGTTTTCTGGGGAGGTAGTGGGACTGTGGAAGGAGAGAGGGCGTGACATTTTGAGTTTTGTGTTATGTATACCTTAGATACCTAGACTACCTAATTACCTAATAATTAATAACTTTAATCAATCAACGGAAGTGGACCCGGGGCGCCGTCTGACTACCTCATAGTGTCTCGGTGCCATATTTAAACTGCGGCGGTCTGCAATCAAAGTTATTAGTGATGCACACATTGATATATATATATAATGAGGATAACACGTCGAACACGTTTGAAACTTTTTTATAAACTTTCACAGAAGTGAAATATTTTCCGATAACGAAGTATAAAAACCAATAATCTATTATACGATGCATGTATTTTAATGGTAGTATTCTTTTGGTACAAATAATGGGTTCAGAATATCTATACACACATCCTACCTATGCGTATACATATGATATTATATGAAATTCAATGGTTTTGCGGGGTAAAAGGTAAATAACCCACGTGCCGCATTCAACCGACGCTCGCCGCTACGGGCGTCAAGTTCAATAACTTCATTTTTTCCCCGGTGAATATTGTATTATATCGTCAGTATATGTCGTACCTGCAACATAAACATTATTCTTGGGATACGAAAATAACGCCATTATTCTTTTCCGATTCGTTCGCATGTTATATTAAATTCAAGGGCGAAATAACAACAATACATACCAGACGGGTCGTCGTCGTCGCACAAAGGCAGACGACAGACCGTATCATCTCAGGTGCTAATTAATAATTATCGTAATCTTCGCTCCGTGCGAGCCCGAAATCGACGACAGTGGCGACGGCAGTCGATATCATGATAATAATACTATTATATAGTTGGTATTATAATATTATTATTACGTCCAAATCAGCAGTTCTCAAACTGTCGTACGCAGAGCTTTTCAAGTTGATCCACGGCATCCATTTTTAAAATAATATATTAGCTAGGAAAAAATGCATTATATTCTCGTTGAATTATTGCCAGTCACTTGAAGAAGTTTTTAATTAAATGCAATACAATAAAAAATATTATATCCGATTATAAATTATAATTAATTCGATGAAAATATCATAACATTTCTTCCACAAATAAAATACAATAGATACTTTCAAAAACGGTTCTTATTTAACTCTATTATTCTAATGACATTTAACCACAAACTATAAATCAGTGGAACGCTCGACCGTTCGACGACATACGTCTCCTAAAATATTGTATGATATTACGCGAAAGTTTTGAGGACGAATCTTGTGGCTTGGAAGAGGCAATATTGCATATTTATTAAAAGTTACGATTTCGATTTTAAGTATTTTGGTTGTTAATTTCGCATGTTGTACCTGCCACGAACACTTTTTTATAGTGTATTACTTTTATAAAAATCACTTTTTTAATTATTGAATATAAGGTAGGTATAATACAATTGACAAATTACATAAACGGAAACTTACATATTTTGATTAGAATAAACAAAAAGGAAAAAATAATAAAGAACTATACAAAATACAAATACAGAAATACAACTAATTACTTAAATGGAAATATTAATAACTATTTAAACATCATTAATACATCGTAATATTAATAATATATTGCACTTAAATTTATTACGACTATAGAATCAAAAAAATCTATTGATGGGGATATTTTATTAGCTAGTGACGGAGTGTGAGGGAAAAACGAATCGGCACCATAACTTTTGCGATAGTAGGGGATGACAAATAAATCATTGGTTCTGGAAAAGAAAGTGGGAACCTTGATACTTAGTAAAGCCAGTAGATACGGACAATCAATAAAACCATTTAATAGATCATATACAAATAATATATCAGAGAGTTGTCTTCTTAGATCGATCGTATCAAGACCTACTGATAACTGAAGGGGTTTAAATATATTATTAGAGATAGGCATATTAGAGACGTAAGCCATTCTTTTTAAAAATTTATATTGGACAACCTCAAGATCATTCAAGTATGTATACAGGTTTTGAGACCAAATTATGGATCCAAATTCTAGTGAAGATCGTACGAGCGAGCAATATAAAGTTTTTAAGCTTGATGGCTGTTTAAAATTTTGTGTATTCCTATTAATAAAGCCTATAGCATTCTATAGGATTTATTTAAAAAATTTTTACGATTGAACTTAAAAGAGAAATCTGATTCAAAATATATTCCTGAGTCTTTAATCACAGTTACTCTGACTTATTGTACATTATTATGCTTGTAATTGAATATAATTGGGTTTTTAGAACGGATAAATGAAATAATGTTACACTTATCAATGTTTAATTCGAGACAGTTATTCACGCTCCAAGTATAAAATTTATTTAACTGATCTTGTAATGTCTCAGAGTCTAATGTAGATTGAATCGAGCAAAATGAGTATACTATTCGACCTCACGTATAGTCACTACTCGTCATCTGAGAACCGCTGCAGGTCTAAGACATCATCTGATTGAAAGGGCCATCCCGTTTGGATTTTCTATTTGTTTTTATCGGCAAATTCGAATCTCTACAATAAATTATAATAAATAATAATACGTACACATGGACAATGTCGTCGTTGCGTTTCTACCGTACATAACATAATATTATAATATCATCTATCGTCGATTCGATATACACCGTGCAGCGTATAGTTGCATATTACAATAATATTCGATAGCATGGCCTGGGGGAGGTATATTGTCTTTTGGGCGACCGACGACAATACAGATCTACAGCGCATTGTAATGCGAAATCATATAATAAAATGTCTATACCTGCTCTATTATAGTATATACGATGATGGCCGCGAATAATACACGATACCCACGACGTGTTGACGGTATTTACAGTTAGGGCGGGAGATGATATTATAATGGTTATCCTGCTGTATATATAGTGCCGATCGGCGGTTATTATAAATGAACCATCAGGTCGTCTCAACGATTTTGTTCGACGAGTGCTGTTGTAGCTGTCTTCGAAAAATAAAAAAATCACTCGCGATAAGTCGTCGAGAGAAAAATCGATCTTTTAAACATGATTAATTTATTATCGGTAAGAATCGTTATTATACATACCTATTATTACTTTTATTATACTATTCACTCACATTCAATCTGCGTCATAATATTGCCTCTATAATCAATACCATCAATAAACTATGTGTCCGTGTGATGGTTATAATTTAAATTACTATTGTCCACTTTTCTATCACTCGTATAGTATAATAATACATATAGTGTGATACATTTCACGCAAGACACTAATTATTTAAGAAAACACTACAGTTTATTCAAAGTTTAAGTTGTTCCTAAACTCCATTTTTGGAAAAAGATTTATATTTTTTAATATTTCACCTTTTTGAATGATAATTTACCTACATTTTTAATTTCATATTCTGAAGCAAAATATTAATAGGAGTATTTTAGTCTATACAAATCAAATTTCGGACTCAAGTAGTTAATTATTTATAAGTATTTTGAATTCCTTAATTAAAATCAGAATATTTTTTGAAGCGCTATGATAATCGAATTTTAGTTTAGTATTTTATTAGTTATCCGTAGTTTACATTTAGTTGAGCGAAATGGTGAGGCACAGTGGGGTTCCAAACAAAATGTTGGTCCTCTACACTCAGTCTACACCACTCATCTAAACTTAAACTACTTATAATTCTTAAATACTCGTCAAAAATTCGTTTTTATAGTACTTATACACAATATACATAAAAAAAAAACTATTTACAAGAATATTTGTTTTTTAATGATTTAAATTATGTAAAAAATATTTACTAATACGTAATTAGTTTTTTAAATAATAAGTGTCTTATGTTAAATGAATTCTAACCCGTATTTATATAAAATGTATTGTACCTATGCTAATTAATACAAATCATATTCTAACAGTAAAAATAATAAAATAAAAACCAGTGAATTGTAAAAAATTATATTCTACTGTAATTTCTAAAAAATCGTCTATTATACTGTTATGTATTTTTGTCTCATTCAGCACAACACGTATAAGTATATATAGCACATAAGTATATATATATAGGTATATATAAGCATATATAGTACACAATTTAGTATAATAATATAATACAATGATAATAACACCATATAACATGAAATCATCAAATTATACAGAAACAGAAATTTATATCAAATATTATAAAAAATTGTTATAACAATAATTGTCTCCAGCGCAAAAAATAACACTAGCTAGTAATGATGATACACATCAAATAAATAATAACACTAATAAATAAATAATTCTAACGACAACCGTGACCGTACTCGATACATAATAATATTCTTCTCTATCAAAAAGACCGCTCATTATAGATATTTTTGTAAAGGATCGCCAGTAAAGTAGTTTCTATATAAAAAAAACACATATCGTCAAACACATATTTTTAGATATCTAGTTAAAATATTAGTCAGTGGCTAACAATACATTTTTTTTAAATTAATTTTTAAGCATGCTCTCCAGCTGCAGGATAAGACTTATAAATCTGTAAATAATAGGGCAAATGCCAAATAGTATCTATTTAAAAGAAATTCTTTAACGTATTAACGACGTTCGACTTCGATCGATAAATGTCTTGCACGTCATGGTATGCTTTTCAATGGGTGGCTTGTATTAATACGTAAGGGTGAAATTAGTATATATTACGAATATGAATAACACGTGAGTTACTAGTTACTACCCCCCGCCCTTCGACACAATAGCCAATTCATAATTATTCACGTACCACGAACTATACTAGTTTTTGAAGTAAAGTATAAGTCCAGATCAATATACAATACAATTATAATACAACTTTGATCAAATATTACAGATACACTTACTGCTACTTGTTTTAATAATATTAACAGTCTAAAAATAAAATAATATTGATAAAAAACAAAATAACAATGTAAAATTGAATGTAAATATAGGTGAAATATTATTTTGAATTTTGTTTTATCCGATTTCATAATTATACGATAAAATATTTTTTGATAACGAACAACACGTAGTATAACATACTAATAAATTAGCAACTACATAATATGAACACGATTATTACTAATTATGTATTTACTTTGCCAGTGAATATTATTGGACACATTTTAAAACCAAAGAATTAATGTTTTCAAAAAATATCACGATAAAATATATTTAAAAAAAATAATATAAAATATATTTTAATACTATTTATCATTTATCATTATATTATTGAAGTTTGAACATAAAACAATATTTTAGAGTAAATAATTAGTTTTATAGTTTTAATAGCCTTATAATATAGGTAATTGATTGAAAACCCGACTAGGATAACCGAGTACCTAAAAGTTATTCATGAATATTTTCTAGTAAAGTTTTCTAGGAAATTCATCACGTTATTATAGTTCACGTTTGCATGGTCACATTGTCAATAAGCTACTATTATTTGATAATATCGTTTTCGTCATGTTCAACCGAGTGCCTACTAACGTGACTCGTGAGCTGTTTCACCACGTGCTTAAAAATGCTTAATAATAAATGAATACATACAAATAGTCAAATCAATTAAATATGCATGAAATGTAATTAAATAGCTACCTAGTTGTGTATTTTCAGAATGGAGCAGATTTTATAAAAAAATACATTTTTTATTTACATACAGTTTAATTTTACAATATAGTTTTATGAAAGAGAATATTGTTTTGAAAAATTATTCAGTAAGGAAGGTTTTTATCTAAAAAAAAAGCAGGTTCGTGATTTTGAAGACTTCAAAATTCTAACTACAAATGCTGATAAAAATTGAATGCAGATTACCCTCAACTTTATTTAACTTTAACTTATGATAATCAGTACTTGAATTAAAGGCGAACACGGGGGCCCCCTTCTTTTTAAAAAATGTTAAGCTTTGCTGTTCTAACTACCTATATCCTACAATCAATAAGAAACTGAAATATTTAAGTGTGCAAATTGATTTTAAATTTTTGCTTCTCGCTCCTATTTTTTTCCCCGATTTAAGCACTGAAATTTAATAATAAGTGATAATAATATATTTGATCACCTACTGGTATTTATATTTACGTTTCGTGAATATTAATGAATTCTTACATTTCAGCTATGTTTGTGGTTGACTACTGCGGTGTTGGTCGTTACTGGTCAATATTACATAAACCCTCATGTGCAAGTTCCAATCAAACCGTATCCATATGCTTATCAATATATTAAGGCACCCGCTCCAGCCGAAATTGTGATTCCACCGGCTACACGATATCTGACCGGTTACGACGTCTTGCACTCTTACGAACCTGTCGAAAAACACGGCTACAAGTATTCGTACTAAAGCGTTAAAATTAAAATATACATAATATACATTACGTTTATGCAAATTATTGTGTCACTTGAATACTTACTTAACCTACAAAAATGCATAAGTTATATTAAATGACGTGTGGAATATATTTCCGGTGTTAATATATTATATTACGATTAATTGATCATATTTGGTATGTTACATACTTACATAATATTACGGAGGAAATAAAAAACATATTACCTCCAATAAAGACGATATTACGATGAATGATATTAATATCTGTCAGTGTTTATGCTCTAGTTATGATGTACCTACTATAAAAGGTATACCTATGTAAGGCAAAATAAATATTTTTATTTTAATGACCAAATGTTAATAATTTGACTTACGAGAATAAAATATGTTGCAAAAATGATGTTTTAGTTTTATAATAAAAACGTGCCCAATATACTCATAGTTTGTAGTAAAAATATGTTTTAAAGTGATATTTAATAATGATAGCTTTTAATTGTATGTTTATAATATTATTTTCCAAACAATTAATTTTTTATTGTATTTATTGAAATATTTATTAATATAATATACCTAGTGTATTGGGTATTTTTTACGTAATATATTCTATTATATTAGTTTGTGGAAAAGTATATTAATAATCTCATAATTATAATAAACGTTCATATTATCTCTATTTATTTATTTAAAATTTTGTGACTAAAAACGGCGTAGCATATGGGCAATTATAGTTACATAAATGTTATGCGAACACAGACATATTATTATTATCAACAGAGTATTACTGTAAAAATGGATACGACGATAACCGGTATTAAATATAAATACAAGCAATACAATTATTATATAATTAAATACATCATTCTAAAAAAAAAAAATATGTATATTTTAGGAAGCAATCATTTTTATTTAAAATTATGTACCATATTTTTAAAAAATAAAATACATTGTATTTTATGCATAAAAGTACACGTCACACACAGTAATAAAAAATGAATACATCGAATTTAAATTGTTTTTTTTTTTTATTCCAGTTCAGGATTACATATTATATTTTTTTTAGTCATTTAATTATTATTTTATTTATAATATTGTTAAAATTATATTCAGTTATAAGAAATACCAATACCTATGATACATAATATTATTAGATTCGAATAATTTTAATTTAATTTTACTTTAGCAGGTATTGGATTACGTATTTTATTTTAAATTTATACTGAATTTGTAAATATTAGGTACCTATCATAACATTTTTATAGATATCATGTGTTAATTTTATATTAAAATAATTTGAACCCTGCAAGGCTGCGCCAATATGATTTTGGTGTATTGTTTAAACTATTATTTCAATGTATAAATTTATAACTGCGTCATGGTTCTTAGTTTATAAGTTGATAGGTAATATAATATTTTTTTATTAAATACAAAAAAATTTAAAGAAAATGTTATATCATTGAAATATATTTTTTTGGTAGATATTTTTAAAAAAAGGTTGACAAGTCAATGAAAAATATATATTTGAGTTATAGTTATGTGAAATCAAAGTACATATTATTATATAGCTCTAAAAGTTCTAAGTTAAAATGGAGAAAAATATTTACTTAGCGCTGATAAAACAAGTTAATTTAGTTTTTTATTACTTCTAGGTTCAGGGTAGGTAAACATCATCTTTTTAAAAAATTTTATTAAAACGATATTAATGGGTGAAATTCTATTTTCACCATGGTCATCAATTTAAATAAATTCGTAGATGAAAGTAATTTTTTTTCAAAAACTATATCATCAAAAATAATTTTAATTATTCATTAAGTTCCAGAACTATAATGTACCTATATTTGGCACTAATCGTATTATTATACAACACTCCTTCGAATAATCCAAGACATCCGACCATTGCAATATTGTCATGGGTATTCAATGAATGTGTCGTATATTAGTATCGTACTTGTATTAGTATTTAGTATACATGGATATTGAATTGTTACAAAACTTCTAAGTGTTCTAATTATTAATTATCGCTGAAAACAATTAAGGTGTAGGTATTCTATCAGCGGGAGTTAATGGGTTTATGCAATATACCCACACCGTGTTGTACGTTCTTATAATTGCCATTGATTATAATATTCGTAATAGTCAAAACGCGTTTATTAAATATTCGTTGGAAAAAAACATGCAGTTATACTAGTTTAATATAATGTCTATGCTGTCATTTACAAGTTATTCTACAAACTCAAGTCGTAACTTTACATAAAGAATAATGTTCAAATCGACATGCACACAGCTGCGTTCTATATTATATTGTATTAAATATTTATATGAAATAATTAATCATTGTATAAAAATATGATCGCCAAGGCCGGAAAATAAACTACCTACCATGAAGATTTATAAACATTTCATCGACATTTTTTCTACGAAAACCATGTATAACTTAAAATATAATACAGCCACACTCCTATAGTATGCTATCTGAAATGCTGAGCGACATTATTTCCGTCCAATTTATTTTATGACCGCCGAGATACTACTACAGTCAATGATTATGGGCTATGGCGTTCGATGTTGATTTTGAATAATCTTGCATATGATCCGCATGTGAATATGTTTTTTATACGTTCAGCAATATTAGTGTAGATTAAGTTTTCACCCTCATAGTTTCCCGTGATTTGTGCGATTATGTGTTCAAACACTTAAAACTCGTATTGCGATATTTACTATATATTAGAAGATACGCATTATACGATTATGCATATATTGTGTTACTTTATAGTATACGGAAACAAGAAATTAAGTAAACATTAAAAATTAACGATCTCGTATTCATACGCACGCTTAAAGATGTTTCCGTGCAACGAACTACGGACGCATACCTAGTTGGGTTTAATCATGCGTGTTCGATACGCATAATTTGTTTTCCATTTGTATTTTTTACTCGCGTATACTTGTTTTTGAAACGTCATTATATTAATGCATACATATTAATTATTATGGATCAAATACAAGGATGTAATAATATATTTAAAAGCTATATTATGTCTGTACTGTATTTAAATAAAACTTATTGAAAAAATAATTAATCGTAAGTAGCTACAATAACTTATAACTAGGTAAATACTTAAATATTTCAACAAAAAGTTTTACGATAACATAATATAATGTTTCAACATTCCTAAACAAAGGTTTCTACAATCAAAGTTTTGTGTACAAAACTATTAATATGATTAAATAAAATATTAAAACACAGATAAAACAGTGCAATGTTGGTTTTTAGACTTGTTAAAATTTGTTTAAACTTATAGTTAAATAATTTTTAACATTTTACGAACCTATACCTATAGATTATACTTTACACTTTATTCATGTTTAGGTTAGGTTAGGTTATATTGACACCATGTTGTAACTTATAATCAATCAGCTACATACAGTACTATTATGCATCTAAAGTGAGTTATACGATCTACGAAGTGATTAAAACGCATTAATGTTATATTGGTCGTTATAACTTATAACAATGACATATACATAATTTAATTATCTTGATTTCTATTTTATACTTTTATCGATAATAATTAGTTACTTATATTACATTTGCAGTGGTTTCACATGATATATGTTATGATATTATATTTGTATCTGTGATGTGACGAAATATTAAAAACAATTATATAAATATTTATAATAGTTTAAATTTTACCGCAATAATAGAGTAGGTACCTATATAATACATATACATACATGTAGATTATAGTTATAGGTTTTGATGTATTGTAAATTCTCATTTTTATGTCGCAACGTAGATATATTATAATCAAAATATAGAGCATAATATCAAGTATTCATATTACAATATATAACTATACAACTCTTTCAAGTCATACAACGGTCTATAATTCCATTGTTATATTTGACTTAAGTAGCGTTCAAAATTAGGCAACCGCTAAAATTAATAATATTTTATTATTTTATTATACCAACCTTTAATTTTAATATCAATTTTTATGTTATTTTTTTAAAATACTTTTCTTGTCACAATAATAACACAAACGGAAGTTAAGTGAATTATCTAAACATGACAATACTATTATAAATAAAGTATAAAGTGAAATGTAATACACTAATGCAGATTGATTTTATGAATACATTTATGTTTGTTGCTACTTCGTGTTGAATGGAATTCATTCATTGTATTATCAGAAGATTGTAAAACAATGAATAGTTTTAAGTCGGGTATTAAATATTAAACATATTTTCGTATATAAATAGACATATAGTATCTACCATTGAATATAATATATTATACTACCTATATGGCTGTTTACTATGTTTACTGTATATACATGCTTTAATATTAAATACCACGATTGTACAATATTAGATATATTGTACAAACCAAGCCAAAACACAAGCCAAATTATTATTTAGCTGCTGAATCTTAAATGATAATAAACAAATAATAAATATTTAAATATATTTATAGTAAATCTATAACCTTTCTGTATATTATTTAACAGCATGGTATTTATTGTTTGTTTTTAATACTTTAATAACTAAATTGGTGGAAACCAGGGGGACTCTCTATTCCCAAAAAGGTTTCTAAGCCGTCTATAAACAAATATAAATATAACTGTGATAGATTTTTAAATGCATATTATTCAAAATATCCAAAGAAGAATATCTTTCTTACACTCAATTTGAAAATATATAAAGAGTATATTATTCCCAATTTACTTATTGATAACAACTTAAAATTCTCCAAAATTTGAACTTCAAACGCTTATAAGCAAATTGTGTCTAAGTATTTCCGATATTTTTTAATCGCTCTGAGTATTAGTACAGCTATCACGAGGAACCTTGCATTATTGTCAACGTTTTTAATCGAGGTGCTACAACATTTATTTACAAAAAAATTTAAAATGTTAAATACCTGTCTATTTCTAAAAATTAGTCTAATGTCGTGTTGCATACAAAAAATGTTTAAACTTAATGGTTTGCTAAAATTTAATAGACCAATCGTGGACTAGGTACTGAACCTTATTTAGGGGATTAAAACCTTACTACTGATTCATTAAATGTTTAGTGCAGCCAGGAATTATTATTTTAAAATCATTATCTATATACGTACTCAATGGTAATACATACGCAAATATATTAATTTAGAAAAATAAATAAAATCCACAACGCAATATATTTAGTCATGACTCAAAATTGAATTTACTATAATTGTACAACCATTTGATTAACAGTAATCGATTAAGATACAACATAATACTTACAGTATTTTTGTGAGCCTTGAGGTCGTGGGACCGCGGGGAATATTAAATTTAAATTTAGTACTTATAACAAAAAACGGACCGAATATTGTTTCAATTTAAGCTACTGATGATTACAATTTACATGTGATACTATATTGGTAATTACTAATTACTAATTACCAATTAGTAAATACAGTAATTAACCATAATTAGCAGTATTATAAGTATAAAGACGTAATGTTATATTTTACATATTATGTATAAGATATTTTATAATTTAAAATTAATTCTATCTAGATTTTGCGGAGTACCTATTGAGTTTTAAATAATTCAAATTTGTTTCTCAATTCATTCAGTTCATTGAGTGATTGTGGATTTTAAAAAAATTGTGGATTTCTTGGGCGCTGTACTATGCAAGATTGCGAGTACCTATATGATACATGGAATATTGTGAACATTATTTAAAAATTTCGTGTGTCACCTGTTTCATAATAAAAGAATATCCCCCTATATTTATATATAATAACAAATACGAATATTTTATCATGATAAATTATAATAATGTAATGTGATTGATCGTGTAATTGGTCGATCGTTGTCGAGTGTAACAAATCTTAGAAACTAGTATTTAGGACATCACACACGTGGTTATTCCCAGCATAAACGATTGTACAAAAGGTACACCATATAATAATATTATAATATTATAACGCTGTAAAATATTATACCAAGAACGGGTTGCATCATTGCCAGCTAGCTCCTCGGTGTCGTAGTACGCGCGTGTGGCATTGAGTCGATGACCTACTCGCCGGTCGGCACGCTCGGCGGTCGCCCGTCGGGAAACCCCGGTTGTAATACAGCCCTGGACCGCTGTGAGATGCAATAATTGCTGAAAATCCGATTAGGCATAGATCGTTGGGAATGTTGGGATATACCCGAGCCGACATGGTCGTCGAATGCCAAGTGGCCCGCGACTGTTCCGTGTTTGGAAATATCAATAAGAAAATAAATTATAAAATACTAAACACAATATTATACATTATAACCCATTATGATTTCAATACGTAGGTAGGCCGGTAGGCGTATTTTATACACGGAATACCCCGGAATAACCCGAGATAATCACTCGCAGTACATTCGTGTAGTAACTCAGAAACGTAACATGTGAGTAAATCGAATTTTTACATTTTTATTAGGTACCTATGTTTGATAATGTAAAAACAATAATAAAACAAAAAGTATTTTATGTTAACGTTCAACATTTTGGTATTACATTATTATTGATAGATAGACAGTGTTTAGTATAAGTATATAGGTGAACGTTTCATGTATTGAAAATAAAATAGGTAAACAATTATTTCTCACTACATTGATTAATTTCAATTTTCAACAAATTACAATTATTTGAATGTAGAGTATATAATATAGGTATAATGTGTGATAACTAATTACAAATCATAAATAGTTTTAAATGACAAATCATTTCCCATATTGTTAATTAAAAAACAAATAACATAAACTATTTGTAGATATTATGTGTTATAATGGTAAATATTTAGATAATATTGTTATACAAAGTGTATATTTACCCATTGTAATGCTGCCATAGTTAAGTTGAGTATATAATTAGTGTTAATGTAATTATAAACAAATTTCCCAACTGTTGGAGACCTTTTTAGTTTATTCATAAAGATAAAGAAAACAATAATATAACATTAAAAAAAAATGTGCCTTGACAACATTTTATCTATAAGTAGCATTAAAATACTTATTAAAATTTTTTTTTATTAGGTACTTGCTTTATAATAAACCATAGGGTGTTATTTTTTTTATGAAAAATGAACAATTTTAATTTTTTAGTTCACATACTGATTAATTAATTTCTGTTGATAGTTTTTCATAAAAATCATGATATGTAGAGTGCGTTTGAATTAAATTTAAATAAAACAATGTAGATCTATCTTTTTTTATTCTGATATTTTTGTAAGTTCATTTTAAAATTATGCTTTTTTAACAGAATGAAATATTGATGAAGTTCATTATAGCTTATACGTAAGTCAATGGTTTTATATTTGGATTGGCTAAAATCAGTTTTCTCAGATAATCAGATTTCAGATTATTCTTTTTCACATTTATGGCAACAATATCATCCATTAATATAATTTTACTCTTATTCATACATATTAAAATGTATTCAAATTTCGCTACACAAAAGTGAAATGTATCTATAAAGAATATTTGGTATCATAGATTTAATATGAGGAGTGGTATGGTAATATTTAAAAATAATTTCCTTGTAATAACAAGTAATAACAATATTTATTTAATTTGTATTAATCTGATTTCATATCACAGGCAGCATGGTGATTTCATGATCACATGAACAATAAATATAATATCATACACTAAAACTTTATAATTCAACAACGAATGAAAATTATCTTTAGGTGCAATATGCATTTTTACTGTACTGCATGAGTTCTGCAGAATAATTACGCTACACACAGATCGAGTATATCTCTTTTTTATATAGGTACTATATTATGTATCTAGTGTCTATAACTTATGCAATTGTACCAATACACGATATAACAAACTAAAGTAATTATTTTTACAATAAGTTTTCGTGAATAACTCAAAATCGAAAATGCTTGAGTTATTACCTATATACTGACAGTGGCACAGTGCGAATTATGTCGACGAAATTTGTCGTTGAGAAATCCGTTTAAATCTCAGCTAAACTGTATTGTGACGGACGAATTGTATATTATACGTTTCTTAATCCACGGCCATTACACTTTTCAATCGCAATTGTGTAAAACGATCTATATATTATAATGCAAGCCGTATCCTGCGTAACTATATATATATAGGTTTAAATACTATACCTAAACTACCACACTCGTACAGCAAGTACTTATCTCTACAGAAAATTGTGCACGTATAAATACATGTACGTAAAATGTATATGTATAAATACTTAAACTGCGTTTTATTCAACGGGAAAAAAATTACATTTGTACTAAAATACAAACGATTGTGTTACATCACTCCACACACGGCGTTATGTGCTTGCCTAACGGGGTTGTAGGTACCTATGTATAATAATAATTTTTTTTTTGTGTAATAACTAATAATACTAACGTTTTTATCTATGTGTGCATATTGACGATTTTTATAATTTAGTCCCTAGAAAAAAAACATTTTAAATCGATTTGTTTCTATATCTATTCCTACGGAGTTATGAATTTTTCATTAATTACTGATATCTTATATTGCATAACGTGGTTTAAAGTGCAGAGATAGAAATTAATAAACGCGATCGTTAGATACGTAAAACATGATTTAAAAAAATTCAAAATTTAGAAAAAATTAGTTGTTAAAATTAGTTACGAGACAACCCGTATATAATTCTAAATTGGCTTACCTGCGGGAAATTGTTATGTCGAAGGAGGCGGCAGTTTTTAATGCACTGTTTTCTTTTATTATTATTAATTATTCAGCATTTTTAACATTTAAATATACTATATCCGTTCAGTGATCGGCGCCAGCGTGAAAATTAAGAAGCAACTGTTAAAATATGTTAGTAATCCTTTAAAGTCATGAGCAACTGACCTAAAAAAAAAGACATACAAGTTAAAGTGAATACATACAGTTATCACTAATGAGAACATATGAGTATTTAGCTATATATAATATATAACATTATGGACATTTAACCACCAATAACTACAGCACAGAGTCGACAGTTTGTTATACAATATAAATTGGTACTATATAATTATAATACCTATTTGACATATTATTATTATCATCATCATTCCGTCCTTCTATGTGACACGCTCCTTGACTTTTCCTTCATGAAGTAAACCTATAAAAATATATAGTATCAATGATATTATTAATTTTTCTCAATGTATATAATCAAACATCATTTATATTATAATATATTAGGTAGGTGGTTACCTATATATGGTTACTACTATTATATCGGTAAGTATGTGAGATGTTACGTGAAATATTTTCTCAAAAATATAAAGCTCTCTACTTTACCTACAGTAGTCCAACTACGTTTTAACGAGTAACAACGATAGGATTTATGTAGGTATTATTTTTTTCGCTCGACACTAATTTATACTTAATTTTTTTTTTTTTGCAAATGAACACCTTCGCTCAAAAAAGTTATTCGAAAGTAACAATGATGAATATTATTCTAACTTTCAAATTTAGTGTAAGCCCACTCGCATCATTTTCTTCTTCTGCGTAATATACAAATATACATATGGACATACGGTTAATAACATGCGGTTTTACTAACAAATAATCGATATTAGGCGTTTGGCAATAGTACGATTGCAAATATCGATAAAGCCAAAAAACCATCCACAACATTAGGCACCTACATAATTAATAATCATACCCATTAATAACCTCATGTTAATTGGTTATTTTTATTTTTATTTAAACGAAGCTACTCGAAATACATACCCGAATTACTCTGCAACTAGTGGTAGGTATACCTGTATAAATTGTAATTTTATAAAATAATCAATGATCATATTATATTTTCAAAATCAATAATATTTAGTGTTTATAAAAAAAAAATTTTTCATATCATAATCTATTAGCACGGACAGACGTTAATAATTAGTAAAAGAACAATAAGTAAATTTCACCTTTTTTTTACGTAGGAGATACTCGTCGCAATATATTATACGACTATTACTTATACAACTTACTGAACCTTTTCTCTCAGCTCGAATTTTTACGTAGGATAGTTTTACTGGCACAAGTGTTTTAATGTAATATATAATATGTATATTGATACAATCTACATGACGGCGTATGCATGTAAGTCCCCAACGATATAATTATATATACAGTTATATTAATTCATATATAATATTTGTGACAAATATATTTTTGAAATTATAGTTTTATTATAAGCATTATTCTTTCATAAACGAATAGTGTGTAATAAACATGCAAATATACAATGCAATATTGAAAATGAGTAATAAGGATATAAGTCTAATGGCTATAAAATAAAGTTTTAAAAATATTATTTGTTATTATATTATGTACTATAATATATTATGCAAGTGAACACTGAACATTTAAACAACTTAACAACATATTTTATCTACAAACATTTTCGAAATATTTTTTCCAATTTAAACTAAAAACATACTAAATAGGTAGGTAATATTATATTATTATAATATATTATTATAATTTCATGAAAAAACAACGTATATCAATAAATGTGGTTTTTAATTAAAAATATTATAAAATTTAAATGTCTGAAAATATTATTATTATTATTATTCATTCTGAATTAACGCTGTCTTAAAAAATAACAGTTTTCAAGATTTATTAAAAAATAATTAAAAATGATAACCTGTAGCCTATGTTATATGAACAAGAGCCACCAACTGAATAAAATACAACTACGTACGTCCGTCATCTAAAATTACTATTTTACCAAGTAAGTGGCGAGAAATTAATTTTGAACTCCCTAAAAGATAGGGTAATTAATCTATAAATACCTATAGTAAGAATAACTTATTAGTTATTTTATTTTAGAAGTTTTAAAACTTTAAATGATAAAAGCTAAAATGAATTGTACTTTTATTTACCAGAGGATAATGTACCTATCTATATTATGATCATTTTGGTGTACGCTTCTGACACAAAAATATTTAGTAAATATTCTTTATAAGTACCATACAAAATAATAATAAAAATGTACCAAACAATTTAGTCATAAGACATATAATAGTATTTATTATTAAAAAAGTTGTATTTTGGCTATGTATAAAATATTATATGAG
The DNA here is from genome assembly GCF_001856785.1 of Myzus persicae. Taxonomy (NCBI): domain Eukaryota; kingdom Metazoa; phylum Arthropoda; class Insecta; order Hemiptera; family Aphididae; genus Myzus; species Myzus persicae. The sequence goes on along the minus strand of NW_019102521.1, from coordinate 332,950 downwards.
TCACCATACAATTGATGCAATACAATACATAATACTCGTACATTTCTAAATTTTGTACACGTAGCGAGCAGGTTGTGTATTACGTCCGTTAAATCATAGACCATACAGGTGTTACAAATTTATATTAAGTTTTGTTCTATTTTAAATAATTCACATAACATCAAAATGTCGAAGACTAGTGACACATTGAAAAACACTTTTTTTTGTCACCACAATATTGCATACTTGGTTAATATGTCATTAGGTATTAAATTACACAATTAAAGTTTCAAATTATCGGCACGTTTTACCAAAATAAGTCTGAAACATGGCTATAAAATTATTTTATCGATCCATATTATGTTCTTTGCTCTAACACAAAAGAACGACCAGCATTATATGATACCTTTAGGTTATCTGTTGCAGTAAAATTACAGTCGTGTCGTCTGTCGAAATACCTGTGTGCAATCTTAAATTTTTTTTAAGTAAAATAAAATAAACAATTTTGTTTATGACTAATTTTTTATTTGTGTCATATTATGACAATATACCGAGATCCGGATTATGTCAACCTACTTACACTCGACCGTGATATACTTATGTAACAAAGCGTATTCAAGTTTGGGGTAAAACAATAATAATTATAAATATTTTAATGGAAAATAAATGCTGAAAATATTTTAAAGTATTAAAATCTTATTATAATGAATAATCGCGTTAATTAAAATACGTTTGTCTTAGCTGAACTATATTATCGTGACAATTTTGATGACAATGGTACTCAAAATCAAGTTTAGATTAAATGTCTATACTCAAGTTATATACTTCAGCCGTAGAGCCCTTTTTTAATTTCCTTAATACCAATTTTTTTTTTATATAATCACGAGAAAAAAATTAACAGGTCACAAAAGGTATCCAAGATATTTAGATATCTCAGTATTTGTATAGCCTACATACGTTTTAACTTTTAACTGACTTCGAATAAGTCTGAAAAATACACACGATGGGATACAAAAAATATAGATTAATGCACCCAAGAACTATTCCAAATAGTATTCGTCCATCCAAGTGCAATCTTTAAATTTTTTCAATAAACATGCAATGCAACTGATTGGAGTATATTGGTATATGGTATACATCACTAAATAACGTTGATCCAGTCATCTAAACTTTATAAATACTAATAACTATAATTGTCCAAAATTTAATTTTTATACATAGAAATTGGATATACTACAAATAATATTCTGCTTCGAGATATGAAATTAAAAATACATGTTGTCATTCAAAAAAGTAAAAACTTACAAAATGACAACGATAAAAATAGTAAAAATATGATTTTTTTCAAAAAATTTGCCTTTTCGTCTACTTTAAGTTATGCAAACAACGTTAATAGTTTTTGAAGCTACGAGTGTATTAAGATAAATGAATCACGCGTCTGGTACCTATAATAGGTGATTATTTGATTGTTATTAGGTATAATTATTATTACATACTATAATATAGTGTCATACTGCAAGCGGCAGTGCATCGGCACATCGCACTGCAGCTGAAGACGTATAATAGTCGCGGACTTTCTATTACATCAGAGATTTTCGATTCATGAGTACGAGAAAGAAATCCACTAGATTACGCGTTGAGTAACAGTATTAAGTATACATAATCCGATGGTTTTAAAATCGGATAAGACTTGGCGCTTGCAAATGTGCAATAGAGTACGAACTACGAATAGGTAATACGGTAGATATGTACATATACATTATTATGTGCATTAGTTACCCATCTAATAACGTCATAGGGCAGTCGATGATGACTATTAAGATCCGGAGAAAACAATAGATTTGCATCACAGAACATAGATCCGGTTTACCGGTCTGTTTGAGAAACAACCGTGGCCGTTTTACCCGACGAGAGCCTTGACGGTTTCCGGGAACACGAGCGTCGCCGCCACGGTAGCCTGCAACACGGTTTGTCCACCGCCGCCGCCGCGCCAGCAGACGAATGGCATTGATTGTTGCGAAGACTCGGTTTTTTCCGACGCGGAGAGTGAACGGCCTTAGCCGGTTTGTTGTTGTTTTTTCGGCGTGCCTTACTACCAATAGTATTGCACAGTGGCCGTTGTGCAGCTGACCCGCGGTGGGGGCGAATATTATTATGCATTATTATACAGGTATATACACGCGGAGATAGAAGGTGGCCGGATGCGTCTTGAAAACAAAAATAGTAGGGACGAAAAAAATACATAATAAATCCGGCTGTTACCGTAATCCCAAGTCAGTCTGTGATCGTTGGAGAAAGTATATTACGGCCGTCCAAGTGAAGAGACTTAAACACTGTTGAACTTGCGTCTCTGTCGTATCTGTATTCTGGCACAAACGTCACAACAACGCATTGGATATACTGATAAAGGTAATATTTTGTTTTATTTTTTGTTTCGTTTATTGATTTTGACTTCGAGTCTTAGTTGTTAGAGTTCACTCATTTTTCGGTGTAATAGTAATTTTTGATTTATTTCATGATTTAAAATTTGATCCATACACACTCGTAAAGAATTTGTCGCAAGTGAATTTCATTAAATTCAATTAAATTTATCAATTGATAGAATATTAGTGAAATAATGTAGGCTTAGATTTTCTTTGTATTTTTTATAACAAGTTGATTTAAAATATTTAAGACTGTTAATTTATCAGGTTAAAATGAGGTAGTAAAAACTAAAATGTATAATGTTAATTAAAAATATTGTATTATTAAGTTTATTTGAAAACAATTACTGTAAGTATTTGTATTATAAAGGTTTTAGTTTTAAAGTTCTGAAGTTCTTTTAGTACAACTATAAAATTATAAAAATTTCATTATAATATGTAATGCGTTTATTAATTAAAAGTCATACATTTTGTTTTGGCTCTTAAAAGAGCATCCTTAAGCCCGAGTAATATAATTGTTCACATTCTCGTTATAATAACTGAAAGGCATTTTATAGTAGGTACTAGGTAATATCCTATACTACAACAATTAATACTATAGTTACTAAATAGTAATTTAATTTTTTTTTTTTTATTAGCTTCTATAGTGAAAAGTTATTATAGGTGAAGTTACTACTACTACTACTAATAATAATAATAATAATAAAAATAATAACAATAGTAATAATAATAATGATTAATTATAATAAACTATTTAAATTGAAGTACTAGGATGATGAACCTAACAGAAGTATTTATCTTAAATTTGGGTTTATTTTTACATTTTTTAAAATAAAAATTCGATTGAAAAAATAATAATAAGGATAACTTTAATTATAATAATACACCATACGAGTAATCATTAGGTTTATAAAAATATACTGTTGGTAAATAAACTGAAATGTATATTTGATTACAAAATAAATTTCGTTTGCATCCCCGATACCCAAACGTTTAAGAATTCGAGTCGAAATAATATGTCCACCACCCTTATTTTAAATTGTAATTCTTCGATGCGGTGGTCAGCGAGATACCTGATGTTTACCGTTTATCGTCTGCCGCTTACTTTACATAATTTATTATCGCGATTTACCCGATTACTCGATCTGCCCTCTGGTTCGAGGTGAGATTGTTACAGAACACCAATATAAATAATAACTGTATTATCATAATAAAGCGGTTGGACGAGGAAACGACGACAATATATAAATTATTATAATGATACTATAAACGATATTACGTAAAACCACCGAGTCGACAACATAATAATATTTTTATATTTGCTACCGTGTAAAGGTGTGTTTGATCCGTTAAATAATCCATAACAAAAAAAACACGGTAATCGTTATTATAATGTAATACAGTACGTCATGTATAACGATGTAGTCACCGCCGAGGTCACCGATACCGTGGTAATAGGTTCCTATATAATATTATAATTATTATTCACTTTCTCCGTTCGGACAACGCATGCCAATAACCCTCTCTCGTGATGAGCAGTGGTCTTATTATTACGATCGTCGTAGATAATTCTTTTTCCGCTTTTAAATCGTTTTTCTCTCTATCTTTTTCTCTCTTCTAGCTCTCTCTGCCTCCGTCTTCGGCTCCTCGACGCGTTTATTGGAGGTGTAAATAATATTATAATATGTATCATAGTTGCGTGGGCCGCGCACGTCCATTTCCGGACGTCCGCATCGTGCAGGGCGTAGGCTGATGCTGCTGATCGCTATCACGCAATGTTTGGATTTCTCAAACTGTTGTTATTATTATATTTCGCGTTACGTAAAACCATCGCTAGTTGGCCGTTTTGATTTTCTATTATTTTGATTATTATTATTACTCTATTTCTCTATTTGTTTCGTAACATTTTATTTTTACTTGTGCAAATAACAGTAGACAATGAAATAGGTATATTGTATCTATATATAGTCATGGCGGGTCGCATGAACAATCACTAAACATTTAACCAAGCTAATGGTCCTTTAAACATGAATTAGTGGCCCATGATTGGTCCATTAAATTTTATTGAACCATTAAATGAATACATTTTTCATGCGACCCGGCTTTAGTATATTAAAATCAATATATTTAACGCGTATTTATTCACTAAGTGCTCCGAAGCATTAAGATAAGTAAATTTAAAAAAGGGTTATTGACCGCGATTGGGTGGAGGGAATCACAAAATGTGATCACCACGAGTGTCGAAATATCATGTTATTCATAATTCCGGGAACAATATAGGTATATAGCGAACGATATCATTGTATAAAAATTAATATAATATTATGAAAAGCTTTTTTACCGCAACAACACGTGGCGTGGAGTCTGAGGTGGAGACGATACTTAAAAACAACGGTAATCGCATAACGATGAGAAAAATTAAATTTTCGTCCACGATCCAGGTTTATATAGCTACATTATATGTACATTATATGTATATGTACGTGTGTAGGCGATTGTATTGTTGTTATTATTATTATCAAACGCATCACATTTCAACGGTATCATATAATGCCCGAATTTCCTGGAACTCAGCTCCGACGACAGCCATTGCTCACGCGGAAAACGTGTCCGCAGTATAAACCACCCTTCATGCGCCCTCCGAACGGGTGCATGCGACCCGCGTGTATAACATTAATATTACGTAACACAATTATTGTAAAGCGTACGGGTGAATCGCGTGCTTGCTGTTTCGACCGGATAATAAAAACACGTTTTTCGAAAGCACGCCGTGTGACTGAGAAACTGCGGAGGATGTAGTTAAAGTGTTCACCCGACGTCCCGATCGAAAAACCGTGTTTTATTATTTCGTCACCGAGTAGAAAATGTTTCTGATTTATTTATTTATTTATTTTATTGTCGAACTGAGAGTGGGCAACCGAGAGCGGGGTCGGTAATAAAGATTACAACTCTTTACGGGTGGCAAATGCATAAATTGACGTTCCACGTTTAAATTATATTTTTTAAAGTCTACTTACGTGTCATACTCTCGATTTAATATTCTGATTTTTCACCGACTCGAACATTTGGTTTGGTTGCGCATTGCCGTATATATCCTAATCGTTTAGCATTCCAGAAAACTTCTGTCTCTGTCTTGCAGGTTTTGAACGTCATCCCAGACCGTTCTGACGTATCAGTCATCAAGCCGCATAATACATCTACAACAAAGCTCGACTCACATATTATTATGCATTCTTTTCAACGTTTATATACTCATTATGCTCATTTAATAGGTATATAAAACCAAGTCGTCGTGTCGACTTAAACTATTCCTATTAAAATTATCTCACCGGAATTGTTTTTTGGTTTTCATCTAAAAGTAAAATATACAGAACGGAAGACTCGTATGATGTAATATATTAAGCTTATAGCATTCCTAGGCTTACCCTCCTCAAATATATATTAGATAATAACAGTCACAAAAATGATTGAAAATATTCAGCTCGGCATAAAATCGGCTTAAAACAAGTATGGTGCTAGACTGTTTCTCAAATTAGGCAAATTCTTATAGATTTGTTGTACCATTAAGCAGTGCCTTGTGGGGATATTCATTTTTTTTTTCAAATAAGAATCAACCTTTTTTCGGTAAATTATTAGCTGATGATAGATCTAAATAATTGAAAATAACATGGTCCTCAGTTATATTTGACAATTCCAACCATCAGAATTTGAATAAATATACTATTAATGGAAAAATTGGAGTTGTGCATGCTTGGCGAATCAACTGCTGCATAAATATTATGTATACAAATATTTATGTAAAATTATATATTTATTACAGGCTATTTGCAAATGTACCAACTTAGTTGAAGGGTGCAGGGGAAATGTCCACACAGATTAATGAGGGTGAGATGCAAAGGCACCAAAGATGGCCCGGGAGTAGGAAATTTCAAAATAAAAAGATCGACGACCCCTGGATATTTTCACGACAAGTGTTGCACGCGCACATTTTTTCATTACATAATATTCGAAATTTCGCTTTCTGTGACTCATATACATATAAAAATATCGTAATAGGAACGCATAAAACGACTGGCCCGGCGCGAGCGTAGGTATACACAAATGTAACGTATACATAATATATAATATATTATAATACACGCGCAAACGAACGACGATTGTTTTCGCGAATGCCGTCATCGCGAAAATGAATATATCATCGTTATTATAATAATAATATAATAATATTCGCATGCTTGCCTATAATATAGTAGGTATATTATATATTTTATTGTCATCGGTCGACCTCGGAGAGACGACGGCGATCCTACCGCGCATCGACGTTACGTGATCGACATCGTCATTATGACATATTGCGCGTACCTCTATATAAGGGGAGAAAAACGAAAAAATTAACGAACCATTGTTTTCACGCGTCCCTAATTTTAACTTCTCCCTCTCACCACCCACTTCGTACTAAAAACCGAACTACCCCCTTATTTGATGACGATCGCGTCGCGCTCATTTATGACATCGCGTCTAGACCGGTCGCCCGGAATACAAAGCGTATATAGTATCATCTCTCTCGCTCCTCTTCATATTTGTGGCCGATGACATAATAATAATAATAATAATAATAATAATAATATTAATACTAGCTTTCAAGGTCGGCGGCATGTCGTGGCATTGAGCGCGTGTGTGGGAACGGCGGCGGAAAAAAAACCGAATCCGGTGGGCGACCGAAAGTGAAAGCGTTTTGGACAACGTTCGCTTTCTCTTTGTTCGCAGGCTCAACGTTATTATAATACGCACGCACGCAATCCACGCCGCGCCACACCGTCTTTGAGTATAACCGCCCGCCCGCGCGTGATCGGAATGGAAAGAGTTTGAAAATAAAATCAAAACATTAGCGGCTATTTAAGTGATGAGTAGGTACGTCTTGCGGCTAACGATTTGCTATAGGACGTTAATTTTTTTATTTATTGATAATTTCGAGTATATTATATTATATTATAATCCCAAGCCACGCACAATTTGCCTCGGACCGTTTTTACCGAACCTATACCTACGTATACAATTAATAGTTTTTTCAAAATCTGTGTTGGAATTCTATTTCTAATGGATATTCTATTTGTACTGCCTACCCTTAAGTAAGGTGGTTTGAGGTCATTTTCGGGTAGTTACGGGCTGGACATACGGATATGGACGATCTCGACTAGATATTATTTAAGTATTATTTAAGCGCGTATAATTTAATAACCTAACCGCGACGCGCCACACATCGTTACGAAATTTTTTTCAATAATACCATTGCAGATTATAATATTATATTGTACAATATATTATACTAAATAATATTACTCACATATGGTTATTATTGTTATTATTATTATTCCGTTCTATTATATTATACAATATGTCAATGTATATATCATATTTATATAAATTATAACGCCTGGTACTGGTCGTTTTGAAATCTTGTCAATTTTTATTACATTTTTTTTTTAACGGATAATATATCGTACGCATTGTCGATCACATATTATCACAACCATAACATAATAGATCCGTAAAATAACCAACCACGTTACTTCACCGCATAAAACGTGCATACCACGTGCGGCATGCGTTGATTTCAAATTACTTTTTACTTTTTTTCTTTATTATCCGGAGCTGCGAGTGCGCCGTTACGAAAGACGCCGCCCAAACGTCTTATACAGAGGCGTTACAGTAACAGTTTGCTCTGACGACTGCAGAATTGTGACGTTGTAATATTGGCGAATACGTGAGCCAAAATAATATTTACAATCGAAACGCGTACACAATATTATGTCTTTTTACCACAACGATAAAATATTATATAAAATAGTCTATCGGCGTCCGGCTTAGGCAATTTTAACACACAGGGGGCTATCTCATGGTAACCTGTAGAATAGTAACAATATTCTCTTCATATTTCTCTTTAAGACAAACACCCTTCTTGTTAATCCATCTCATTCCAATTTCTATGGGTCATAACTTATAACCATCCAATCCACAGAATACTTCGCACACTTTATAATGTCTCTATATGTCTTAATGTTAGTTTTTCCCTCTTCACGTACCTACCAATTTCATAACTGTTAAGAATAATATAAAAAGTGGAATTAACATACTATAATGTATATATATATATATTACTTAAACATTTACAATATTGCTATTATTCGTTAATATGTTTAAATATAATACAAAACATTGCAGTAGGAATCAATAGTGAAAATTAAATGTCATACACTCGTACTGAAAATAATAATAATAATAATTCTACTCATAAGCAATATGATTTTTAAACGGTGTTTTTTTTCTCCTTCTCATCCACAGTTTAACAACGGCAAAAATCAACAACACAATGAGATTTTTGGCAACGGGCTCGTTCCTGTTGGTCGCGCTCGTCGTGCATGCCTCGACTGCGGAGGAATGGTCGTGGGGAAATGACAAGACAAAAACCAAGGAGCCGAGCGTTAAGTCCTCGGACTCCATTGTAGCCACGGACCGCGAAGCCAAGTCGATAGACTCGTATTCGGCGGCCAATGACGACGGCAGCCAGGAGGGTGAAATCTCATCCGCCAACGGCACGGACGCACATCCCAGGCATCTCATCAGAGACAGACTGTGCGGCTTGGGTCTTATGGAGGTAAAAAAATTTGAAAATGGCAATATCGGTAGACACATGTATCGTGTAGATACGAGTAAGCTACGGGGTTTACCGTATAATATGCAACAATAATGGTCATATTTATTTCATCGACGTATACAATTACGGATTTTTAAAAAAATATTTCTACAAATGAACAAAGTAATTTTTTCTCGCTCGATTATCACTATGATCTATAACGTCGTGACAGTATAAACATAATAAAATAGTTAAAATTCTGAAACAATTTTTATCACATGCCCAAGTCCGTGCTTATTATTAACCAATTACGACTATGTTATTACATAGACATTATACAATTGGACTTTGGCTTGAACTGCAGACGCATGCAATACAAATAATACAATCTAAGTTGTATAGGTACAGTGTGTTTATTTTTTAATTCGTTTCCAGTGTGACGATGACGAGTTGGTGGAACCCAAACGCTACATCGGTCCTCAGGATCTAATTTACGCACAGCCCGTGTCACTGAAACCCGTCGGACGTCCCATTGCCGCCATACCGATCAAGTCGACTGGATCACCGCTGTCATCCGTTGGATACGGTCCACCACGTCCTGTCCCGTATCCGTCTGGAAGTTCGTCGTACGGCAGCGGCCCATCGTCGTCGTTCGGTAGCGGTGGCCCATCGTCGTACGGTAACGGCCCACCGTCGTCATACGGCAGCGGCGGTCCGTCTTCGTTCGGCAACGGTCCACCCATACGCAACCGGCCCGGCCCGGTATACGGCATCAGCAGCCGACCGCCACAGGTATTCGAGTCCGAGGCCGCGGAGTCGTACCGGCCCAAGCAGCCAATCTTAGGAGGAGTTCCATCCGTGGCCCTGCCAGCCGGTGGCCTACAACAGCACGTCCACCATCACTACCATCATGGTGACGGCGCGGACGGCATCAAGGCCGCATCGGCCGTCGTCGACTCAGGATTTGGTCCGATCAGCGGCCCAATCGGTGGCCCACTCTACGGAGGCGGCGACGGTCCTCAGTCGTTGTACGGACAGAGCAGCAGCTTGTCCAACAGCTACGGAGGCAGCTTCGACAACTACGAGACTCCGGGTGGTCCACTTTACAAAAAACAGCTCAACATAAATGCACCGCCGCAGTCAAGTAATATATAGTTATACTATAGGCGTACGCAGTGGCCTACTTAGATCTAAATGTTTTGGGAAAATAATATAGAATTTTGGGTGACCTTAACCGACCAAAAAAAAAAAGTAATTACAGAAATTATGTTTCGTCCCCCCCCCTACACACACACACACACAACAATCCACGGACGATAATACGCCACTGCACGTGTGAGACGTTGTATATAGAGGCAGACCCGCTGACGTGTGTGATTTCGCTTGTGCAGATTCGCTGACCGGACCTTACGCCGGCGACCGGTATCCGTCCTACGAGACTCCGAGGGCTGACAACTACGGGTGTTATTGCGTGCCGTACGACCAATGTTTGCCGCATGAAGTGGCCCGCAAGGAGGACGGCATCGCGGGCATCGACCCCAGGAACCTACACCAACAAGGCAAGACCGACATTGAGGCCATCGGGCTGGACGAGGTGGTAGTCACTGACGGCAACGGTACCATTGTTTCGCACCACAAACCGACAGCGGATGTGGCCACCGACAAGAACGCCAAGGCGCGCCGGCGCAGGGACGCCCCACAGAGCAAACAAGACGCTGAACCGGTAAGTGCCCAACCCTACACTCTCAAACGAAAATGTACCCCCAAAACACGAAATAATTTGACGTTTATAGACAATCTGCGGATAATATTCCACTATATATCTTACGATTTACATAATATATTATACGACGCACGACGAAATACTACATTACTCGATCCGACTTTATCGTATACGCAATATTATAATATGCAATTGTCATATTATAGTACATATAATACTGCACGACACTTTTGAATGTACGGTATACTACATGCGATGTCGCTATGACCCATATAACGTTTGAAACTGAACTTTTTAGCGATACCTCGAAAGACCTACTTCTGTGGACGACTTAATCAGCAACGGATATAACGTGGAGATTCCATACGACGACGACCGCACCGATGGCGTAAGTGCAATTAGATTCATGCGCGCCAAAAACTAACATACACACACATACTCACTTATACTCAACACCAAGTAGCACATTCTACCTAATGTTTGCAATACTTTTCGAGACGTGGCCATTGGAGGTTTGGGTCATGTTCCTATACGATGCATTCGTATGCTTTTGTCTCGGACTGTTTTTTTTTTTTGACATGAATCCTTGACATGCATTAAACATGAAAACAAAATTCGCTATACGTAGGTATTATTGTCAACGGTGACAATTAAAATCTTATGATTAACATAATAATTATTAGTGATGAAATATCGTATAATAATGAATTATCATTTATCACAGTTGTAAATTAACGTAACTCAAATTTCCAATAGCCATTAAGCCAAAAAAACTATTCACGCTTGACACACTGATCACAATATACACTCACTCAATACGTTACATGTTTAACTAACGGGTTTACACTTACCTACTTAAAAAAAAAATAAGGAACGAGTTGAAAATTGCTAACTACGCATACCTAACTATATTTGTATATAATATAATATAAACACAAACAATAACGATCATAAACCGTAGACTCAGAAAAAAGAAAAGAAAACGCCAAAAAAAATATTACTTCCGTTCGGAAGCGTTGCGAAACGCCGAAGTGTATAATATTATGAAGAATATGAAAACTATTTTTTCCCGTCTGATCTAAATACATACAGCGCTATCACAATCCCCAACCCACAAAAAATATATATTTATATATTGTTATAAAGGTTTATTTAAATTGGTCATATTTTAAGAAATTTTCTACATTCTAAGACTGTATAACAACATGCAAACGGCAACTAAGTAACTTGACAGTTTTTTGAATAGATAATATTTCAATAGTCATCCAAACAGATAATATCGCACGTGTCACGTCTATGTACAGTTTGCACTAGTATTCAATAATACTGTTCGTAAACTTGTCGTTACTCGTTTTTGCATTTTTCATTGCATATTTCGAAATGAGAAAATTAAAAATTGTATTGACAAAGACAAATGTGTAACACATGATAATGGCCGTGAGAAAAACCACATTCGTCTTCTAATTCTATACGTTTGTTATGTTAATATTGAATTACGTAATATACAATATATGCGTTACATTCTATTTTGTATTTACATTTTATTTCACTAAATTTCACTCAACACAAACGGTCAACGAACGCAAATTATCACTTTGAGTAGTGTGAATATGATTAAAAAAGTTATTCATATTACGTATTGACATAGGCGTCATAGTAAATGTACTTTTCGAATAACACGAATGAAGTTAGTTCTTAAACAATAACAATAAAAACTTTGATTGAAATATAAATATAACAATTTCCATATATTGTACATTGACTAACATTTGTCATAGCCCATGAAAACTTATACTCATTCATCTTAACTCAACAAAGAAAGTTTAAAGAAGATAATACATGAATATTTTGCTATTATGTGCTCACTTGAAAAACGATACATCGAAACGAAGATATCCCATCTATACGATAATATCTGACAACAGTAGGGCAGCAGAATAGGTTTGATCGGGTGGTGTGTATATGTGTTTACAGCGAAAATTCGGGGGTCTTCTCGGGGGCAGTTCAGGAGGAGGCGGCGGAGCCGTAAACGAGGACTCTTCTGACGACACCGGAAGTTCCGGCGTCAAAGTCCGACCCACGTTTGGAGTATCTTTTGGACTACCCTCCGGCGGCGGTGGCGGCTACCCAATTAGCCCCTATGGTCCCAATCCCTCAGTGAACCCGTACGGCAATTCCCTTGGGGGTGGTAATGGTCTTAACTTGGGCTTGGTCAGCGTAAACCCACTATTGTCGTTGCAAGTAAGCAAAGACGAGTACGGCGAGAAAATAGTCAAGCCCTGGGTGAACTTACACGTGACACCCAACGCAGGCTTGGTGCACAAGGTCGGCGATATCGTACACAAGCTCAAGTCACCGCACTACGGCGGGGGTTATGGGCACGAGTACCCCCCTTCATACCTTCACCAGCATAACCATTACCATGTGCCGCCTCCACCTTCACTACCTCCGTACCATCACGGCGGCCCTTCGTATTACGGCCCATCAAAACCATTCTACTACTCCAAGCCATCGTTCGGTGGTGGATACGGAGGAGGCGAATATGGCAGTGGTTACGGAAATGGGGGTGGTTACGGGAGTGGCGGCTATAACGGCGGTTATAGCAACGGCGGTTATGCACCCGAATACCACTCGTACAGAGAGGAGGAATACGATGACCACAGCAATTACGGTGCATCAGCGGCCGGTGATTATTACGGCCAACAGCCCGACGATTTCGATTCAGATTCATACTATAGGAGTTCCAACGTAACTGGTAGTGGTAACAGTGGTAGTAACAACGGTGGTTACAATAGCCATGACGAACCGTCGTCGTTCGGCGCCGCGGGTAGTCCAAAAGTAGCTTTCCCCAACGACCGTCAGTCCACGGGGTCCATTAAGTTCGTAGGTGGCAGCCAACGAAGCAAAAGAGATGTGGAAGAGGTGAGATAGTTAAAACGTAACATTGTCGGGTTTCTACTTTCGGCCCAACACTAACACGCGGTGGCACGAAATAGATGTTCCAATCGTCTCGGTGAACGGAACAAAGTCAAATGGAGTCAACGTGTTGGTATCTATTATGGTACGCTTACCAAAGGTTCGGGATCGTGCCTGCAGATTTGTTTTCGTAAACATGAAAAGAAAGTCTTTGAGAGCCCCTATTTTAATTCACCGTAATGCAAATATAAATTACGAATTTAAAAATGTTGTGGAACCACACAGTTTCTAAAAAAAATTTGCATACGCCCCTAGAAGTTGGACTAATATATAAAATAATGTCTCATCCCCAATTCCCATATTCTATTTGACTTGGCTCTACCACCCAGCTATATATAACACTAACCGCTAAGTACAACAGATGTTTGGAACAACAAATTGCACCCGATTTCGATTCGTCGTCGCAAACGATCGTACAATAACACAAAAATCTAAATATATAAAATATGTTCACGCAAAATATTTACACGCTTCATGAGGGGCATTAAACAATATTTCCACTGCAATAACATCGGATCAAACTAAACTTATACTAATAATATCATCAAGAGGTCATTAATCATTAACAAAACGAAACAATAAACGCTCGAATGCGAGTAATTTGATATAGGAGCCATACCATATTTTTGATCAGAACATAATATTATATTTTTAAGCAAAAATAGGTACTATAAACATGTACTTATTTTATTACAGTCGCTTAACTCGTTATGCTACTTGGTCCAATGCCTTTCATTTGACCCGAATCACACTAAACACATTACAAACATCACTTTATTAACCGTTTTGGACATGCGAAAATTGTCTAATCATAACGCATATTCAAATAACAATAACATTCATATTATTATATCCTTGTCGTAATTGACACGGCGCGAAACGTATACTCGTAGACTTAACCGGTCAATGTGTGTGTGTATAGCGTCAGTCATCGTATTCGGCTAGTGGCCGTTGCGGACCCAGACAAGTTTGCTGCAGACGACCACCCGCACCCATCCACTCGGGTTCGTCTTCCAACTACGTCAGCACCGGACAATGCGGTAAGAGGAACACTCACGGAATCACCGGAAGGATCAAGACGCCTGCGTACGTGGACGGAGACAGCGAGTTTGGTGAGTGATATTAAATATAACTACCTACTTTATAACTATGCTTCAACCGATATTTGTATGTGTCGACCCAACCATACCAAGTGTATATTATTATTATATAATGACATAATTACATTATTTGAACTCACCGGACGTTGTCTTTGTGTGCAGGTGAATACCCATGGCAAGTAGCCATTCTCAAGAAAGACCCTCAGGAGAGTGTATACGTCTGCGGCGGTACCCTGATCGATTCGTTGCACGTGCTCACTGCCGCCCACTGCGTCAAGACGTGAGTTTCAAAAACGTTGAATTATATTTGTTCTCTCAACCCGGTATCCAAACACGAGTTTCAATCATTGATTTTTGTCCATTTTTTCGTACACACAGTTACCAAGAACAAGACTTGCGTGTCCGCCTGGGCGAATGGGACGTAAACCACGACGTGGAATTCTACCCGTACGTAGAAACGGACGTGGTCAGTATGGTCATCCACCGTGAGTTCTACGCTGGCACGTTGTACAACGACTTGGCCATACTCCGAATGGACAAGCCCGTTGACTTTTCCCGGAACCCACACATTAGCCCAGCCTGCTTGCCGGACGCGTTCTCTGACTTCACTGGACAACGGTGCTGGACGACCGGCTGGGGCAAGGACGCATTTGGAGATTACGGAAAATACCAGAACATCCTCAAGGTGAGTCTTGTAAATTGTTGAAAAAATAGAAATTATAATCTCGATGTTAGTCTATTGGTGCGAATTAATTCGTTTTTTAATAACGTCTTATCGGGAAGAAATTTGTATGAACAATATTATTAATATATATACAATATTAATTGAAAAAAAACGAAGGAAATCCTTATGACTAGCTACAATAAATACCCCCCGATTGACTTAGAAAACAGGATTTTCAGTTCTTTAATACAATAATTTAGAAAATACCATAACATTTAGTAATAAACATTATGATTGTAATATTAAAGAGAAAAACAATGATTTTTGCAAAAAATTATCTTTATGATTTATTAAAAAAATAAAATGGTGATTCGTTTTTGTACGTAAATAACAGCACCGATAATCATGAGCGTGTTTGGCAATTAAGTCAAAGTGGAATTAATAACTATAGCACCGGTGAACTAATTTTTTGGTTTTTTTTTGTGCACAGGAAGTGGACGTTCCAGTGATTTCTAACCGCCAGTGCGAAACGCAATTGCAGCAGACCCGTCTTGGATACGACTTCAAGTTGCACAACGGTTTCTTATGCGCAGGCGGCGAAGAAGGAAAAGACGCGTGCAAGGTACGTCGATAGAAAAACATCTTATAATACATATTAAGTACACATTAGTACCTACAATATTACATAGAATAATAATATAACATAATATGGTTATCAGCCTTAATTTGAAGAAATTAATAATTTAAAGAATAAATGGGGGCAAACATGTTTGTTAAAACACTAACACTCTGTAGGTATATCAAATACCAATGTGTATGGATCCTCCATGAGATTTTCTATAAAAACCATTTCGAAATGTATAAATTATAAGATGGGCAAAAATAGGTAAAGCCCTATCGGTTATGACTTATGAGGCATGATGTCGGACACGTCAACGAGCCTTTAGAATATTTCACGTGAACTTTGAAACATTTTATCGATATATATAGATATTTCCTAAATGAACTTATTTTTGCTTAACATGTCTTGTAAGTATAAAATCCCTGAATTCAATCATTGTTAAAATTATATTCAAGCAGTTCTCGATTCACCATTTTGGTGACTCCTACACTAGTCGTTGATTTAGCTAGTACCTTTCAAAGACTAGTTTTCAGTTACTTGAATTCATCTCATCAACGACGATATTTTTTTACACGTTTACAGGGTGACGGCGGTGGTCCATTGGTCTGCGAGCGCGCTGGTTCGTGGTATTTGGTCGGAATCGTCAGCTGGGGTGTGGGATGCGGTCAACCCGGCGTGCCCGGCGTCTATGTCAAGGTGGCTCACTACTTGGACTGGATCAGACAAATCACCAACAAATACTAGAATGAAAGATGAATCCGAGTGGATAATTATTTTTATTTTTTAAATTATTTATTTTAAATGTATATTAGTATACTTACTATATTTTTTTGGAATTGTATCGTGGTGGACAAAGAAATTTGATTTTTTTTTGAACCCATGTTAGATATTTTACTCTATTAATATTTATTGATTGTATGTAGAAAGATTCCTGTATAATATGCACGCCGTAAGTGCGTATTGCGTGATATTGTATTGTATATTGTATTTGTAGTTTGTTTCAAACGACATACATTCGTATACTCGACAAGGTCGAAAAGACTGATAGGGTTGTTTTTAGGACTTAAACGGAGGAATCTGAAATTCTCGATAGATAAAATAAAACACAAATTCATTTCATTTCATTTCATTCAAAAACATAACTAAGTATTTATCGTATGTTTTCTATGGTCAAGTATATTATACTCATGAGTGCTACTATAATAATATGTTACCATTTTGATATTTCTATATTATATTATTATTTCACCACTTAAAACTATGTAAGTATTGTGCCACAGTGGTAGAATATAGATAGGTAATTATGTATCTGTCTTTACTCTAATTATGTACCAATAGTGTTAAAAACCTTAAATATTAATTTTAACATAATAATATTATATTGTATTGTGTAAAAAATATATATAATATACAAAACATACATCCAATACTTGTAAATAATATATAACTTGTGCTCTTAACATATAGATAAAGTGAATGTTGTACCTATGCATATTATTATAGAAATAAGTTTCTAATAATATTATTGTTCCATTTAAATTATTATTATTATAAAAGTTTGTATGGATCCAATAAAAATATATTTTTGTATTTGAAATTATAGCTGGTGGTTTTATTTTATTTTCTTACCTTCATTCATTCAATCATTAAATGATATCCGCAAAACGTGATATTACAATTTAGTATTTACGCATGGCTTCGTAAAGGTATGAAAGAGTTCCTGTATGCCTTATTGTACTGCATTTTTACCTGTAGGCTAATGTCATTGAACCGTTTTACACTGTTACAGAATTATTATTAAACATATATATTCTGTAAGAAACGTTCGTTAGGATAGGAGCCACGGGACAACGTCTTAAATAATAAAAAATATTATTAAGTAAATAGAGGCTTCATACAAAAACTTAACTTCTGCGGCTTACGAGAGAGCTATAGCATTTTTCGCGGCCGAGATTTTATTCGTCGCGTTTAACGGTAACAGAAAAACAAAAAAGTCCGGCGGCAGAGACCGGTGCCCGATCCGGTTGGCCGAAGAACAGTGTCACCACCATAATAATAATATAGCTAACAATTCTTTAGTGCTTAAATATTTTATTTAAATTTTAAACTCAAACCATACCTTTAAGTTATAAGCACAGGTATATGGAATAAAGTTTGTTCCATATATCTGTGGTTATAACCTATAAGTAAATTAGTTGTGTGAGACGCAACGTAAAATGAGCTGATTACAGTTGGTACACTAACTAGTATTACCATCGTACCAAAAAAAAAAAAAAATTAATAGTATGTAAAATGTAAATTGATACACTTAACAGTCATACACAAATACAAATCAAAATATTTATGTCATACATTTTAACGTACATCCACAGATATATACAATAGCTATTGTATATATCTGTGCGTACATCAAATATCAAGTCTTCCACTGGCCACTTTCACGTTGACCAAAACTTTAATTACCTTAAATTATTTCATAGTTTCAGTACAAAATCATTCGAAAACATAAAAATTGTAGGTAGAAACAGTAACATTTTCAAAGAATTTCGAAATTATTTGAAACTAAAAATAATAAAATATAAATAACACTTATACATTAATATTGACCATATAATGTATATATTTGAAAAATGTTGTTTCCTATAACATGATTTTAATTCAAATAATTGAGTACGAAAATAATAAGTAGGTAATCACTCGTCAAACAACTTCATCTTATCTGAGGAAATTGTACAGTGAAGTTATATATTAATAAATACAATTTTTTCATATTATTTTGTATAAAATAAAATTAGTTGCTTTCAAAACACTTGTTTATTCAATATGATATGTGTAAGATTAAAACAATTCAATATTTCACGAAAGCAAAAATATCATTTGCCAACAATCTCAAATAAAAAAAAACTTGGCGCACAGCTATACAGTTTATATTCTATAGATGCTCGGGATTGAATCCAAGCTAGTAAGTTTTCTACTTGAACATTTTATTCAATCTTGAATCTAAATTTAAATAGAATTCATAGGATAATAAAACTACAAAATATTCATCAACAATTTATCTATTTCCTATAGCAAAGTTTGTAATAAAGATATAGCTTTATAAGAATGATTATAAAATTAACTATATACATATACGATGTAATGGAGAACTCCGAACGGCGACGAGAAAACTTAAGGAAAATGACAAGTGACAACGACCATATTCTTGAGGGCTAAGAATATAGCCGGATTCATACCTCGTTTATCGTGTCGTGTGCCATTTATCGTATTCTGATTTCTGATTGAATGCTGCAACCATGGTGTCGTTCACTAACCATGATATACCGAGGAAATTTAACGGACGGAAAATATTTCGGCAACCCTTTCGTTAGTCCTACAGTATATAATATAACAGATATTTGTACCACAGTCACGCTTCAGTTGAATGTTACTACAAATTACAATGTTCACCGGGTTTCGAAAATTTTGTGCCGAAATCACAGTATCAGCTGAGATTGTATGCCTTGAACACTCTCCTGTCATTAATCAATCCAATTATTTAATTATAGATACTTATATCAAATCGGTCTTGTAATATACTTGAAATATTTATTATTCTTTAGTTATCTTATACATTTATTATTGAGCTATTGACCGAAAATGAAGTGAAATAATAACAGTAATAATATTCATAATAACAATAAAAATAAAAATAAATTATCATTTACACCAAACGGTCGGCGCGTTACTTAGGTCCAATTCTCGACTCTTGTTCAGCTGCTGCTCGTGCGCCGGAGCCAAGTCCATGGCCCTCTGCAACTCCGGTCCGTAGACGTTGGCCCGGTCTGGCGCCAATTTCAAAGCCAACCTGAGCTCATCAACGGCCAAGTGTGCGGTATTTAGCTCCACCAACGCTCTGCCTCGATTGTAATACGCCTCGGCTCGCCAATCCACGTTTCCATCGACCGCCGGCACCATCAAGTCCAACGCCTGCGCATGTGTGTAAATTGTATTTCTGTACTACAAGGTTATTATAAGGATAATTTTATCCTTTAATAATGCATTCATTCAAATTCTGGTTTTGGACATTTTTAAGTAGGCACCTATACTTAAAGACCATATGACGTGTTTTCAAATACCTGCTTTGAGGCCATTTTTTACCATTTAATATTTAATAATAGTGTCCCGAGAGATCGTGTTTGTGGTGACACAAACTTATTTTTCTCAAATTCTTTTCTCTTGTACATTTTTAAGTACATAATTTTGTTTTAAAGTATAGTACTATTTCTATTATAATCTGCAACCACTGACAACCATAATTTATAAGTAAAACAAAAATTTTAAATATCCATGGTGAATCTCAAAATCCTAATTTGGGCACCTCTTTAAAATCCGTATTTTAGAAAATTATTTCTTAATGCATCTTTGCATGATGGTATGAAGGTACTATGAAAATTTCAAGTCCCTAGCAATCATAATTTAAGCTCTACGTTGATCAGTAAGCCAGTCAGTTAAGACAAGTTCGATCGTATTATATTATGTTATTATAGATAATATTATAAACATTATATTACGTGATCTAAATATCTTATTTAAAATTAAATGTATATATTTACATACGGTTGTTGCATCTTCGACAGCTTTGTGATAGTTTTTTATTTGAATATGCGCTTTAGATCTGTTCAAATACAATATAGCCATTTTTGGACTCAACTTTATACCATGCGAATAAGCGCTTACAGCTCCAATGTAATTTAGTTCTGTCATAAATGTGCTGTTAAAAAAATGTATGAACAAACTATTAGAAATCTCAAATCAATTAATATTGATACATATATTATAAAATATTAATGAACTTAGACAATTTAATATTTTAGTGGTACCGAATATTATAATGACTAGTTTTACTAGTAACTAATAAGTGATAATACTATTTAGTTAAATATAATAATGACTTATCGGTACCACTCATTCACATTTTGTCAACAAGAGGAAAAAAGTATGTATTAAGAATCGCTAAATAAAAAGTTACTTTTTTTTTTTAATTAAAAAACTAAAAGAATATTTTTAATGAGTCATTCTCTGTCTAAACAACTTTCTGAGCAATTTTAAACGCCACAAATAATAAGTTTAATAAGTTACTGACTTTCCTTTTTGCAAACACCATTCCGGGTCATGTTCTTCTGGTCTCAAGTCTTCTTCCACAAACCCTGCAGCTCTTCTAGCGGCTGTCTGCTTTTGTAACCACTACGACAATGTACATATAACCAATTGTATAATTTCACATTGGTCGTACATTATAATCGTTATAATACAACAACATAATTACTATATGTGATACGTCTAACATAAAGTTTTACCTCTTGCTCATCAGCTTTTGTCGATTCTCTGCTCGGAGTGGTAAAGTGTCTCGGTGTGAAATTAATCTCAATTGCTTTAAAAGTTCTAGGATTTGGCAACTGTTCTATATCTTCAGTGGGTATGTTTTCTATCTCGTAGATCTTAATCGGTTGATCCGTTGAAAAAATGTTTTTATTATTTTTCTCATTTATTCCTACAAAACATACACACACAACATGTATGTTATTATGTTAAAAGTACGTTAAATATAAATATTAAGCAATCTTAACTAGTGTGTTCTATCCCTGTATAGAATCGTATTCAGATTTATTTCCTCCTTTTTTTCATTGTAAATATTTTGAAACGACCAATACATTACTTAAAATATATTTAGTTTATAGTTATATTTCAAATTAAATACACCCATTTTTAACATATAAAAAGTACCCATATATCCGGTGGCCCAGCCAAATGAGGTCGTAGCCTCCACCCAAAAATAAATTACGGTCTCATTACAGTATAGTTCATCTCATATTCTCGTCATAATTTGCATGCACATTTAATTATACAACATATTATATAGTATACCGAGTCCAGCTAAAATGTTATAGTAATGCAGTCGATGGCAAACGATTTAAAAGTCGACTCCCCCCCCCCCCTTTTAAACTATAGTGATCGTAGTCGGCCACTATACAGTTGTCTGTATTTTAATGGCTCCTCAGAGAAAAAATATACCAGTAGATCTTCACCAAAGAAAGTTTGCCCACCTCCACAATATACAACCTACTATATAATTACCATAAAATTTTTATTAATTATCATAAACATCATTTTCATACTTCTATCGCATGAAATTTCTGTTTTTGACTTCCACGTGCTCAACTCTTTCAAAACTTTTTTTTTCTCTTCGTCACGAATACTTTGAATAATTTGGTGTTCTTTGTTTTCGAAATCAATTTGTTCCTTGACAGCTAATCGGTCTCGTTCTGTTTTTACAACTAATACATCAAAAAGAAAAAACCTTAAAGACATCAAATAGCTTTTTGTTTTACAATAAACACAGATTATGATTATAAGGGCAATATGAATTATAAAGTATAAATGAAATAAGTAATTATTTTTAATGTCAAGAAACGGTTCAGTAATTTAATGAATATTGAATAAAAGAATAGATTTAATAATAATAATAATAATAATAGCCAATAGATGTATATATATTATTAACATTTTAACTAATGCTTATTGTACTTACTGAATTATTATTCCCTACATATAGATATATCGTATAGGTAATAAACTAATAACTAACAAGTAATAAATTTTCAAAGATAATTTATAACTAATTATTATTAAAATAAATAATGAGCATTTTTGATTTATCCCATTATTTTTTGTTATAATCGAATTTTGTGATTTTCTAAATTTTTATTAAAGATAGATTCTCGAACACTCCGAACATCAAGAAATTTAAACACTCCAAAGTTCATTGGAAATTATAAATTAATATTCTAAATCGAATACATCAAACTCGAAAATTTTTAACAGTTTGAGAAAAATCAAGTTCGATATCAATACTGTTATTCTTAAATATAATTTACTCGTGTATTTCATAAAATATAAATAGCTGTACCCTATAATACTATTTTGATCTCACGTAATTCCCGTATTCCTCATATCAATTAAGACAGGGTTTTGCTTATTAATTCGCAAGTTCAAAATGTTTGAAAAGTTTGAAAATATAACAAGTATGTAAAATATGGATTTGATTTCGAGTTTGATAACAAATAGTTCAAGAAAAAAATGAAGTTTGAATTCACGTTTGAGTTCGTGAAAATAGAAGTTTTAATTTTAATTCATCATTATTTTTTATGATAGGTACCTAAACAGAACCTAACAATATATTCGGCGTCGGCCACAGGTCAATTGACTTACCTATGTCATCATAATATATCTGCTATGTACAATATTGAATAGCAAAAATACTAAAATAAACTTTTATAATATTCAAACTTTCAAAGTAAAGTTGTAAACGTAACGTCTACCAAATATATATTATAATTAATTTTACAAGACATATACATACCAGCTTTTTGCTGAGATTTATTCTGGCGTTCTTCGATAATGTTGTTCAAAATTTCACATTTCAACTTTTTTAACTCGTCTTTCGATTTTTTTAGTGTCAAACATTCCCAATGCACACAGTTTTTTTTTTGTAACTCAAATAAAACACATCCATCATCAAACGTACACTTACTACATTCGTCATTTATTTCATCCCAAAGAATCGCTTCAAAAATATGCGGTAAACAGCTAATCTACATGCATAACAATATAAATAATCATGAGATAATATACTGCATGGGTTCATCTTACCTAAGTACTTACCTATTACTTTAATTGTAAACAATTTTGATCTTATAAAGTATTAACATTTTCAATTTGTTTTTATTTTTTACATTATTTGAAATTATTACGAAACATTTTCAACATTTTTTATCATTACCTATGACTTCCTAAGATTTTGAATGACAGCATACGTTTTCGCCTTCATATATCATAGAATGATTGTTTTTCTTTTATTCAAATGTATAAAAATTGAATTTTAAAAGAGTATTTAATCTTAATTATTTATAAGAAAAGTCCAGTTGTATAATTTTAATATTTTTTTCTAGAATTTATATTTATAATAATCGAATTTCGAACGAGTAGTGAACTAGTTAGAGATGTATTTATCTTATTTAAAGTATTTAATGTTTGTATGTGGTGAAGTGGAGTTACACACAAGTACTCAGGTACCCTGCCAGATGTTGGTCAGCTCTAAACTTCAAATATGTACCCATATTATAACCAGCGTCTGGATTTTATGGTTGAAATACAATGCTAACAAGCTCTAAAATACCTACAAATATTTCTTAAAAATAAGAAAAATATTCAAAAATCAACAATGAACATCAAAATATACTTTAGTATGCACATTTTTAAATTTTAACAAAGGACAAGTGAGGAAAAATTGTTCTCCGAGAGTGCTAAATTCTCGGTTTTTAAACGTATTTCAATAAAACGCAATAAATCATAATTCCATATGTAATTTATTTTTAAGACATCATCTGTAAAGTTATTAACTACTATATGACTATTTATGTGTGGGAGGGTAAGGTTAGTTTGGAATAAGTGTATGTGTGGTAAGGATGTATATAATAAATGTTTGCTATTAATACAAACGTCCTGTATACTCTGTAAATAAAAAAATACAGAATGTATTATAGAAATAACCAACAGATATAATTAATTGAATATGTGATAACTTTAATTCTTATCAATTTTTTAAGACATGTTATTAGGATCATTTTATTGTTTTGAATGTAATATTGATTTAAACAAGTTGTTGCATAGTTAATTATATTTTCCACCTATTTCTGTTACATACTGTATAATTTATATATTATATAAACTAACTACACTAAGATGCTAACACGATGTGTCAATTGCCATCAATTTTATCTAGTGCCTACCATATAAATACTGTAGTTGCACTTACTTTTAAATATTTATTAGATGTAAGAATATCAGCATTTTTCTGAGAAATGTGAGGAATTTTAATTTGTAAAAACAATTTACACTCAGTTTGCCACCAAGAAAAGTCTTTCACGATGATAGGCATTATTTTGAATTGAATTTGGGCGTATTGATTTTCCCTAAACACATACGATGTCTACTTACATAATCTTTTAAAAAAAAATAATTGCAATCGTCAAGCAATTGTTTGTTACCATGGTGTCGATACAGATGACAGTGATGCCCGTAACAAATAAAATAAATGATATGAAACACTCATTAGTACACTGTAAGTCTCGTTATTACTTTTAGTAATGTTGTTTGGAGACGATGTAACATGTAAAAAAATTAATTATCACTTTCAATAAAAACAGTAAAGATTAGATTGAAAATTTGGTCATTAATTTCGATGGATATTTGTTGCATATTTTTTTTTCTAACGTCCAAGAGTCCTTATTAAATAATAAATAGTATTTACTATTAGTTACGAATATCAAGTATTGAATATTTAATAATTAACGACTATAAAATAAACATAAATGAAGAATATTAGATTTTTTAAATAATCAATGAATTATGTTTTGATTAATTACGCAAAGAATACAACCGTAATTAAATCGGACCTTTAAACTAATCCAAACAATTACATTCCGATTATTGACCATTAAAATAATATTAGGTAAGTAACTACTATATAATACTAGTAATCTACTATAACCAAATACATAGGTAATAGCATTATGTTGTTAAATCATTTGTTAACTGAAGTCAATAAGTCAACTGCATATTTCACTGTTCCGGGAGCTAATGTTACTCCATATCCACCGTGCCCATAATTGTGTACAATCTAAACAAATGTAGACGAACTATATAAGTGATTCGGTATGATTATATATACATCCTAACTTAACTCTAATATATTAAGATGGTTCGTCTCAAGTTAAAAATGATCGATTTCATAAGATAACACTATATATTTTTAATTTGAGAGCTTACCACGGTATCATGTTTTATATGCTCAGTTTCTACACGAATTTTGTTCCGGTAAGGTCTAAGGCCAACCCAAACTTTGTAGTCCGTTTTTAACGCTTCTTTTAATGATGGCAATAAACTGATACAATTTTCCAGTATTTCTTCTGTGTTGCGTTCATTCACCTGCTCGTTATGGCTGCCAAAATGTCTACACCCACCTAGTACAACAGTCCCGTCGCTTATTGACGGAATTATATATGTGTCGGAATCAAGATAGTAAAATTTGTCAACCCAAGGAGCTTTGACCTACAACATAATGATAAAAAGTTTAAATGTTGAAATACTTTTTATTCGATTTTATGATAGAGTATCATACTACATTTAAAGTAAAATATTTTATCGAATAAAGTGTAGAATAAAGATAAAAAAGATTAATGGAAAAATATTATTTTTATAACTATAGATAAAGTTACAATTATAAATCTGCTATTCAGAAAAATATTTAAATGTAATTCGAGAATGTTATAATAAGCTATTATGAATATAAACTTTAAATATTGTAAAATTGTAATAAAAATATTTTACCCGAATAACTTGTCCACGAATAGGCAACACATTCACATCATTACATAATTTTCCGGCTCTGAACCCAGTGCAGTTAAAAATAATATCATATTCTCCACATAGTTCTTCGAGAGATTCGATTTTTCGGTTAATAATAGTTCCACCATTATCACTTATTCTATAAAAAAAATATAGCAATTTCATATTTGAATAATCATTAGTAATAAACAAATAAAAATTGTAATTTTTGAAACTCAATTTTATATTAAACTTTATGAATAACATGCTTTAAGTTTTTAGATAGTAAATAATTATAATATTCATATATTTTAGTAAATACATACTTTTTTAAAGCCCACGGTAAGAATAGTTTACATTCAATGACTATCGACGTGAAGAAGCTACCATAGTTTATTTTAAGTTGATTCTCAGCAGACGAATACGCTTTTAATTCCTCATCTGTAGCTTCTCTGAAGTCAGGTGAACAATTGTTCATGTAATGGTTCTAACATTAATACATACATAATAGGTAAATACATATTGAATATATAAGTATATATGAACTTTCAAACTCTGTCTTTATACTATAAGTATAGACGAATTAATAGGTCTTAAATAATTTTGATTGGAATATGATAATGCATCATTATTCAGTAGGTACTAGGTACTTACTTTTGTAATATTCGGATTCTTAGTCGAAAATATGTAACCAGAAACTTCATTTATGCCACAGGGTTCCCCACTTTTTAATAGATTTTTATAGAAACTATAAGAATCGTTTACCCATTGCCTATAAAAACAATGCAAATTAGTCGAATACATTATAAGAACTATTTCAATCACATTTATAAAATAATTAAAAAACAATTTAAACTTAAATAAATATTAAAATAAAAAAAACACTGCTGTCTTTACACCTAAAAACTAAACTATTAGGTTATTACCAATTTATAGGTATATAATATTATAACTTATGAGTGACCTCTTGTATAAAAATATAAAGTCTTCAATAAATATTAAATGTAACTGCAAAAATCCCAATAAAATAAATATAAATTATTAAGGATATAGATAATTTCTAGTGAAATTAAAATTAGTTATTTTATAATCTCAAATTATACTATAATATATTATATTATTTTATATTCAAATTACGCAGTCTTTTACATAGGAGGTACGTATATTATGTCACAACAATAAGTAAATGTGATGTATGAGAAAAAACAGTTTCACGGAATAAAAAATCATCCCAATGGAAGAACTTTGACATAAGTAGAAATTAAAACTAAAAATAAAAATAATAGTAAATAGTTAACACTGACTTATCATCCAACACTTATAAGATGATTTCATAGCGCTATTTGTTTTCTCTATCTGACTTCTGCTCAACATGGTAAATTATCGTTCAGCAGAAGGCAGAACCAACCTTGTATTTTAAGCTATAGTATTAAAGTGAAATCAAACCTTAACATTATATGTACTTATACGTTAGCTGTTCTTCAATATGTATGCAATAGTTATGAGTGTATAAGATATAACGATATAACAATTTAAAAATACTTAAAACATATCACAGACAAATTTAAATATCATATTGTATCAAATTTATCTGTGCACTTTTCATGCAATATCACATAATATAATAATGTACATTTAAAAATTACAACGTATATACAATTTAAATACTTACATGTGTGATAAGTACATAAGATAAAAATCAATACATATTAATAAAATAAGATCGTATGTAATTGCAACAGTCAATTTTTCAAAGCTGTGAGATGAATAAAATTTGTTGTGATTTGTCTCATTATTAATAGAATTTACGTAAACATTTTTTCTACTCTAGAACAGGACGTGCCATATAATTTACTGTGAGGAAATCAAGATTTTTCCAAATAAATCCCCGCGCTATTTTTAAAGAAAGTCCTTGGATTTCTTAATCGTCATCGCAACTCACAAGTGTTAATTTTTAGATTCCGAGCAGAGCGGTGGTTGATTAATGTATTGATTGTACAATGCGTGTTTTGTGTGTGTGTGTGTGTGTGTGTGTGTGTGTGTGTGTGTGTGTGTGTGTGTGTGTGTGTGTGTGTGTGTGTGTCAATAATTAATAATTATAAATGGTTTTATACATTTTAATGAATCGTAAAAATGTATAGTTTATTAAAATTTAAATAGCTCTTGTTCAGACCATTTTGGTTTTATAGCCATGGTTAATAGGTCAAAATGACTTTAAAAAATGTAATCTATCTGAATTTGGTATCGAAAATACCGGTTATCATTTAAAATAATGCAAGTTGTATTGAGCATGCCCGTGCCGAGAGAGATATTCGATTTTCTTGAGCCGAAACAAAATTAATTTGTAAGCCAGCATTTAAGAGTAAAATTTCAGGATAAAAAGTAGACTATACGAGTCCAAGTCCAAGAGCCCAATGAATACGTATGTGTGTAAACATATTTGCATAAATTGGTCAACAACTGTGGATTTGCATAAGGAACATCGGATAGCGGGTTTTTTTTATTTCATATAATAGATAGGTAATATAATTATACCATGATAAGGTATGGAGCCACGGGGGTCGGGGGTATACTCACTGAGAGATTTCTAGACTGGGGCCGAAAACGTAAGTGTCCGGCCGCAACAATCCGGCGGCGCCGTCACTGAGAGTGTCTCCGTTGAACTTGTCCGCTATCAGGGTCACCTCGTAATTCGGATATCTTCTCTGAACTTCCAGCGCCGAATTCACACCGACAATGCCCGCACCGACAATGACCACTCTTTTACTCGGCGATGTTGCCATTTAGAGGTTTTCTTTTCTATACAATATAAAAAAAACAAAACGACAGTGCGCACAATAAACAAACGTAAATCCAACAGAAGCGCAAAGTTACAACACCGCATAAAGCGTGCGCGTGTACTGCAGTACTACAAGATGCAATTATAATCCATTGAACCGATATAACAGTTCGATTTATACGATCAACAATAATTATTATAATATAATGTGATGCGTGTATTTCGACCGGGTCATAATCGATAAATGTAATCATAATCGGCAACAAGTATAATAGATATTATGGCTTGACTAATAAAACATGTACTTATATACCGAACAACCTAAACGCTATTGTATAGCGTAAGTATATTATTCAATAAATAAATAATTATAATCAATAACAATAAATTATAAAAATACATTAAACCAGGTGATCCGTTAAAAGTATCAAAGTATTTAAAGTTTTAAAGTGATGATAAACGGAGTGGAGTGGGACATGGATTAGTCCCGTAAAATGTAAGTCAACTACTCCAAGCATCTAAACTTTAAATAGGTGAATAATAATATTGAATTATAATTAACTATAGGTTGGTACTTGCCCAAAATGTGATTTTTATAGATCGAAATACTCCGAATAATATTCTGGTTTGGAATAGGAAATTAAAAATGTAGTAATGTTTTTCTTCAAAAGAGTAAAAACTTAAAAATTAAAACTATTAAAAATATTCAAAAATGTAATTTTGTAATGACTTAAAAACCGAAGGTATTCCATATTCCACCAGTCGTCGACCACTGAACTAATTACGTCATATCGTCATGAGTTTAAGTGTTTAATTACCTATTTTAATTCGTTGGGCTCACAAGTGCTAAATTTAAATAATGTTAACTTCGTGAAATGTTATTATGATCCATGGCTAGTAAAATATACCTACAAAATTAAAAATTAAATCATGTTGGGCCATGAATCAAGGTGGATCCGCCTTGCCATGAATCATGAAAATCATAAATCATCATTCATCAATATTATTTACTCAATGCATGAACATAATAATATGATAGTATGATACCTACGACCATAGACCTATAAACTATGCCTACGACCTATCTATATACTGACCATGATGTGTAATATTTTTTAAAAATGTGTTCATTGTTGTTCAAAACATAGTTAGTAGTTATTTTATGGAATATGGTTCAAACATCACTAATGGAAATCAGTGTACAAAATTCTTAGTAATGTTTTGGTAGGTAATTTAAAATATTAGAAACCATCGAATTCTGGAATCGAGTGTACAGGTGTACCAGATTTACCCCTCGATAGTCGATACCACGAATTGAGATCTTAGTTCGTCGAAACACAGAATAGGTACAAATGTACAATCATTAATCAGTAAATCACCTAATCTGTGGTCGATGACCATATTCATGATTTTGAATCATGTCACGTCCGTCCGTCACAAATCACAATATCACGTTGTTAATCAGTCTTTCCCAAGCTTGTAAAATGTAAATCCCTCGGACCGCAGAGATTTTGACTTTTCATCAAGTGGTCAGTGTTTACGAAAAGATAAATTTCGATTTATTGGGCTACTGAAATTCAAAAAAATTCCTTAATTTTAAAATTTAAATCTACTAAACTTGTTTACATATTAGTGCATGAGGAATGTGTATTCAAATTTCTATAAAATTCATAATAGTCACACTGTAAATGCGTTGAAGTAAACAAATTCTTATCTAAAAAAAGCCGAAGAACTGATAAAAATATGTTTTCCTTAGTTGTATAATGCAAAATATTGCACTTCAACTTCGAATTTTGAATTTTTAAATTTTACTGGTATTGCTATAAAATAGTAATTTAACTTCCAAAATATCCATCAGTAGATCATTCGATTGTACTATCCTTTTTGAAAATGACTGACCAAAACATTTTAGATAAATCTATGAGGAGCGTTTTCGGTATGTGTTTTTGGTATTCATGTAATTCTCTGTGCAACATGTTTTACTTGAGCACTTTGTTTTTTTCTCCTTTCAGTGGGAAACATTCCGTATGAGGCCACTGAAGAAAAGTTGAAAGATATATTCAGTGAAGTAGGACCAGTCATATCATTCAAGTACAATGCATTAAAAAATCTTTTTATAGTTCATTATTATTATTGACTTTTTACCTAACCATTGTAGGCTGGTATATGACAGAGAAACAGGTAAACCTAAAGGTTATGGATTCTGCGAGTACAAAGATCAAGAAACTGCACTTAGTGCTATGCGAAATCTTAACGGATATGAAATTGGTGGACGTACTCTACGTGTTGACAACGCTTGTACAGAAAAGTCTAGACTTGAAATGCAATGTAATCACTTAATAAATTACCAAATTTTAAGTATCAAAATGTATATCAAAATTAATTATGTATTGCAGCTTTAATGATGGGAATGCCTACTTCGGAAAATCATTATGGCGAAGCTGTAAGTGCAGAAAAAGCGCCAGAAGCCATAAGCACTGCTGTTGCATCTTTACCCCCAGAACAAATGTATGAGCTCATGAAACAAATGAAAGCATGCATTCAGGTTACTAACAAATTACTTTACCTAATTCAAAATAAAAAAATGCTTAACAATAAAACTCATCTCATTAAACATATTGTATAGAATAATCCAACGGAAGCTAGAAACATGTTGCTTCAGAATCCTCAACTTGGATACGCATTGTTACAAGCACAAATAATAATGAAAATAGTGGATCCTCAAGTTGCTGCTGTAATTATTAAAAAATTAAAGATTTTTATCAATATTGCTGCATGAAAATATATTAGTCTTTTAAGTGGTTCTTTCCCGGAGTTTTGCCTATTTAATTAAAATGTATTATTTAAGTTTATTGCACTAAAATTGTATTATTTGACAGAGTATGTTACAATCTTCAAACCAAGTTCCAGCCACTCCAATACCCAACACTTCTGCTACTACAGCAGCGACCATCAATCCTCATAATATGCCCAATAATGATACCAATGTGTGGGCACAACCTAAGTCTTCAATTACCTCAATGGCCCAGCCTCATGGTATGCAATTTGATAAGTTCTACTTACAACAAATATTAAATAAATTATTTTGTGATTTTCTTTTTGGTTGATTAAGTTGAAGACATGGACTTGAGACAAGTAAATCGTGGCCGTGTAATGGACCAAGATTTAAGACAACCGCCAATTCAAATGCCAATCACTCAACCATTGCCATCAGTACCAGTCGAATCTTCTATTCCACCATCATTACCGTAATTCATATTAAAATTATAATAATAAGACCTTTAAGTATTTGACATGCAATGTTTGTAGGGTGTCAAGAGACCCTCGTGCTCCAGTATCAATGGATCCAGAAATTCGAACTTACACAAGGGATCCTAGGGCAAACAGTAATAATGCTGCAGCGACAGCAACACAAATGCCTTCTCAGGCTGTTCAGCAACCTGCTCGACCACAGGTTGTGCAACAACTGCCCAAACCTGGATCTTCTACAGATACTGAAAAGGTAATTTTAATTCCTAATTGCTTTAACAAAACATGGTACACAAAACAAAATATTTAAATCAATTTATGTATTTTAGGCTGCTTTAATCATGCAAGTGTTACAATTAACTGAGGAACAAATATCAAAACTGCCTGCAGAACAGCGACAAAGCATACTAGTTTTGAAAGAGCAAATAGCCAAATCCGCCCAGAGATAATTTAAGTTAAATAGTGTGTTAAAAATTTAAAAAAATACATTTAATTTATTTTTTTAAAACTATTAATACTTTAATATTGAACCACAGTGTTATATGACCTTGGATTGTGTTATAATATTTGTCTCCATTTTTTTATTTAAAATGATACATGTTATGATGTTTATATTCACAACTTCATCAACAATAATTTCTTATTACGAGATTGATAATTATATTTTTATTTAACCAAGATGATAATTATTAATTATCGTTTTACACTATCCAAGTACTATTTATGTTTTATTATTACTATAAGGAATTATTTGTATTGTTATTATTATGACTATTTGTAATTAAATTTGAGGACTAGTACTGAATATTATTGTATACTAGCTGTTAATTTCATTTTAAAAATCTGGTCCTAACAATACTGTATAAGTCAAAATAATATATTTCCTGTGATTCAATTACGAGCAAAGATATACATATATATATATAAATTTTTAAGAGGACGCCACACCCACAAGTGTTGTCTCTGTCTTACAGGCGTACAATGTAGCAACAACTATTTTCCACGGGATAGAACCACTCAGGCAGTAGTCCATCCTAAGCATCCAAATTTTCATACTATAAAGAGGAGAACATCTACTGTGAAACATCTTTTTAATTTTTTCAATATCACAAATAAAAGAAGTTTTTATTGTTTAAAAATTCATTGTTTCAAACTTGGTTAACTTTTTTTGTATTTTTGATATTATCGAAAAAAATAAAAACAATGTTCCACAGTAAATGTTTAGTGTGAAAATTTGGTTGCTTAGCTTGGACTGTAGTCCGAGTAGTTCTATCCCTCGCAGTTTTGGATAGACTATGCACTTACCTCCTCCGCTCCTCGTATGTAACCTATGAGTATTGAGTATGATTTAAAATGCCCATGTTTAAAAAAGATAAATCTGGAATCTTTGCCTACTGTATGTTTTGCTTAATATGGAAATAATATTTATTTGTGAAAAGTTACATTTAAATCAAGAAATTCAAAGTATTTGAGACGCATTTACGTCAGCGGCATGTGTTTAAGAGCTGCGTGACCATAAATAATAGTTATTTATATCGTGATATTTACTAAATAGACATCAAAGCAATGATTAAAAACTGATAATTGTATTATAAACAAAAAAACATATAAATAATTTCATTTTTATATAGTTATGTAGTTATGAGTTGTCAAGTTAGTCCTCTTTTGCTTCCTCTTTTTTTTCATCTGGTTTTTTAATGAATTCATGGAACATCACATCACCAGTCATGAGTCCTTCTTCGACTTTGATCAACTAAACACCAGTTATGACATAATATTATTAATTGTAAATAACTATGGTTAAAAGAAAAAACAAAACCCTATCGTTATTCTATGATTTTACCTGCAATGTGAGTCTTGGACCAAGTTCACTCAATCGTATGGAAGACTGAGTACCTACTATGTTACCTCGACTGACCAATTTTTGAGGAACAACAACATTAGAACTTGTAGTCTCTTCGAATTCACTATCAGACAATAGTTCTGGTCTACAAAATTAAGTAACATTTAAGGATATTCATCAATAGAGTGCATAAACATATCAATATAAGATCATGTATTGAATATTTACTTTAATAAAAATTCATCAATATCATCAAAGTTGGATAGGTCCGGTACTTTGCTCTGAACAATTTTTTTTACGCCTTTGGATAGGCCAACTGGAACGGTTTTAATAGCATAATGTCTAAATTCAATCAATTTTGTTTCAGCGTTGTAGTTCATTAAGACACATCTTTTAATATCGTTCAAATTTACCTGGTTTTTATTAGAAAAAATGAAATTAATATTTAACATATCAATATGATCAATATTGTTCTTACTTTGGTGACGTTGATGGTAGGGAACATGTTTTGAAACATAGTAGCCATTAGGTTGATATGTAGTCCTTCGCCAGTAAAATTGTTCATAACAATCAATGGGGCATGACTAAATAATTTTGGATTCACCATTTGTTTGCGTAAAGACGACACAACGTCTTTGCTTAGAGCATAGTTTACAAGTTTGAATGTCATTGTTGGACCTTGGGGTAATCTGGCCACACGAAAATTAACTCCGGTATCTGAGCTTGTGAATACGCATAAATGTGACACATGCATAGGACCAGCTAAGGCCACAAAATCCTTAATTGTGTTTTTCTTGTAAACCTGTTTAAGAAAAGAAAGTTGAACAATCAATCATATTCTCGAGTAATAAGCACTAGTACTGAAGCTCAAATTAATAACTAGATTAATTAATTACTTGCAATGAAGCAGCAGTGAATGGTTCCATAACTTTTCGAAAATCTTTGACCAACTGCAATAGACTTTTACCGATTTGTCCTCTGTGGATAACAAATGAATGTGGAGCTCTTTTCAATTCTTCTGGTTCTTCATACACGGTTTTCTTCAATTTCTTCAACCGTTTCTGTTTTCATCAAACAAACCAATCATTAATCAAGTGTGTAAGACTTTAAATTATAAGTTCCAACTTCATAATGACTTTTTAAAAACAAAGCAGATATTTAATTTTCCCTAAATTAAAAAAAAATGAAACAAGTCCGAAACTGTATTAATAACAGTAAGTTAATAGTTAATTCGATATAGCATTGAATTGTGTTTTGTTCAAATGCCAATAGCCAAACGTAAATCAGCGGAAATTATGAATTACTTACGTTTTTCTTTACAGTGGACTTGCGTTTGGAACCCATATTTATATAAATTTATAAATTATTATTAAATTTTGATATTTAAAAAGACAATGAAGCGTGTAATTCTAGAGTCTTGTGCTGTAAACTGTAAGTTGTCAGTTGTGTTCTCAGATTTTATCACAATGCAGTCGAACACACGTGTTTTTGTCTGATAACGTTTATCTGGATCACAATGCATATTATCACAGATTAAAATCTCATCTATATTAGGGGATAACACAAATTTAAAATTTGAACCATAAAAGACAAACGCCTTGAGGGCCTGAATTTATTATTAAATTTAGCCTGGTTCACACAATACCTTAGGGTGGAATATATTATTATTGCATTTAGATTACGTAGATAACTTGGTAACTTGCTACCAACATGTTATTACCTACGTATTTTAAATATAATATGAAATACGACACGAGTACACGACACGAAGTAGTCGTACAAAATATATAATGTGTTGTTTCCGTTTTACAAAATATGTACAAAACAGCCAAAACTGTTTTGCATAGAAAAAAACAGAGGTCAGTCACAACTCAGAAACTACGTTTTCAACACAAAAAAAAAGGGAACTTTGGCTGTGAAATATCGTTTTTAGATTTTGGATATCGGGACTACAAAAAAAAACGGTATTCAAATTTGAAAATTACAAATTGATTGAATTTTGAAACAATTAGGACTCTTTTCGTATAGGTGATGTCAGAAAAATAAATTGAAACTATATTTCACAGATAAGGTTCTTAACTAGTTACCTACCAATATTATATATCAATTTGGAGTCTAAACTATCACCGTTGCTTAAATATACAAGTACCTGTATGGCTGTATTGAAGCCGTGACTGAGTTACTACAGAGTACAGACCGAGTGGTTCTATCTCACTCACAGGGACGGTTCCAGGGGGGGCCACGTCCTCCCCCCCAAGGCCCAAAACCCGTATTTCTAAAAAATTGTATATTGCTAACAAAAAATTACTAACAAAAAAACATATTATAGTATCGACTATTATTATAGACCCGCGTAAAAGTATGTAATTATTGGAGGTACGTCGGTGTATGAGTTGTAACATGCATCTACTATCTGTGTGGACTACGAGAATAGGTACTAAATAACTTGGAGAAATACTAAGAATATTGTCTTGATAAGAATTGTATTGTTATTATTCAAAAAAATAAATAATAAAAGTTGTAAAAATTGTTGTTTTATATTTGTTGTTATAAGTCTTGTGAAAATTACAACTATTAGGCCCCACCCCAACCAAGTCTCCGGAACCGCCCCCGCTCGCTCAAAACAGTTTTTGCTATGTTGTACATATTTGGAAGACTGATACGACACATGGCGTCCTCTTAACGTGACTGTATTTCAAGTTCTCAAATTATTCGTTTCTATCATAGTCCTTATACTCAGTGGTGTATATTGCCGTATTGGTAAATAAATGTATGGACATTTGGGCATACGCACCTAAAAGTAGTTGAAATGTACCTATATATAGCTATACGCCGGTTAAACCTTTAAAAATTTTATCGCTCCGCTCGAAAAATCATTACATTTAGAACTTAGTATTTATTAATCTTTTATTACTTTATTACAAACGCTTACCCTTCATGTGTATATGTATTTGCAGTGGTGTATATATGGGGGGACGGGGGGTCACTCTTAATTCACCTCCCACGCCGAAATTAATTCCTATACATGTCACTATATGTATATAGTTGGGCGATTGTAAACTCCGCCAGAATACCGGTTAGATAAAAAGGTAATGAAAAGGTCTAATGTAAACTCCGCCGTTTTTATTTTCTTACCTGTAAAGGATTTATGGAAACTCTGCCAGTGCCATGTTAAACTTAATTATATATCTCAACTAAAGAAGCTCAAAAATTCAAAATGATAGTGTTAAAGAATGTTATAAACAGTTATAATAATGGATTTATACTAGACTCATGAGATGTCAGAATATCTACAAATTGCATCTCATCATTCTAGTTCACAGTTCCACATATTATAACATAACACAACATATACTCGAAGGTACCTAGGTTGCTAGATACGTCATATTTTATGATTATTACAATTATTTATTATGATAATAAATTAATATCTACACATGACATTTTGGATGATTTGTTCTGACAATCATTATTTTTTATTCATTTTTGTTTATTTTTTGGGACATTATTAATTTTAAACTGTGACTCGATTTTCTTTACTGACAAAGTTTACATGAACTTAATTTTACTTGTTTTTTTTCCTGGCGGAGCTTACACTAAAAAAAGGTACTTGTGGCGAAGTTTACATGCGCCCATATATACTTCTAGACAAGCAATGAGTCATGAGTGTAGGTATGGAAAGAGACATGGAAGTGGAAAAGACACTGGAAAATAAAAATAAACAATAAAAGTCTTCACATATAACCTTTACCCTTTACCCTCAGACAAGGCGTAGTCCCTCCGGTCTCTCTGGCAAACAAAATAATACCATTAAGGCATTAGTTACCAAAGTTAAAAACTTAGGTCTACTCCTAGACAAACGCTTAACTTGGGCAGAACATATTAAACAAAAACGCCTTTTACTTAACTCTAGACAAAAATGTCTTTATCCACTACTAGGTGAACAATCCAAATTAAACCTTGATAATAAACTATTGCTTTACAAAACCCATCTGAAACCCATTTGGGCTTACGGCATCCGATTACGGGGAACGGCAAAAAAATCGAACATTTATAAAATGCAAAAGTTCCAATCAATAACACTTCGTATAATTACCAACGCTTCCTTTTATGTTAGAAATCATACCTTACACTCAGATCTTAGACTACCAATTGTAGCCGATGTGCGCATCCTCCTACAAGCGGTACCACTCTCGCCTTACAAACCATCCCAATCCACTAATTCTCGCCCTCAACTCCGCAAACATTCCTGGTAATCTACCGGGAAGATTAAAGAGGCGCTGCCGCGCTGGTGTCGCGATTTAGCTAGTTAAAAACGTTACTTAACATTTAAATCATAATAATAATAATAATTAAAATAATAATAATTAAAAAAAACCTTAAATATCATGTCGAGTGTTACTGCTATGGGTAACTACTCACCTCGCATATTCAAAAACATGTAAATTCAGCTAATATGCTAATTGTAACCATTATTATAGATCTTATATTTCTAATAAATGTTAAAAAAAATGTGTACATTTATTTAACAATTTGTATGATAATTTCATGAAAAATCTCGTAAACAGTACATTTATTTATTTGTATTTGTAATTTGTATATTGTTTAATATTTTTAATATATATATTACTTATATTAGTGAATTTTGTATAGGCAATGGTGTTATTATAATTTATAATGTATTATTGAATATTATATTAATACATGCATATTTATTTATTCAGTTTTATTATTCATTTAATCATTTGTAAATTTATTAATTATTGATTTGAATTACATATTATTGTTTAATATTTTTACTTTTAATTTTTTTCCGGCTTTGGGGACGCCTAAATTCTTGTTATACACATTTCTCCTCTATATAGTGGGATAAGGCCTATGGTTTCTATAAACATTAAGAGGACGCCACACCCGCATGTGTTGTCTCCGTCTTACAAAGGAACGACATAGCAAAAACTGTTTTGCGCGGGACAACTTTTATCTTTCTGTGTTTGTAGTAGTGGCTCCAAAATTTCTGAACATATCGAGTAGAAAATTATCTATGCAACAGCGTGCCTATATTTTAGATAACATAAATACAATAAAAGTTATTTGCTTCTAAACATTTTGTTTTTTTGTTTTTTTCATTTGCTTATAAAAAATGATTGGAAGGTGTAATTTAAAAAAAAAGCACGCTGTTGCACAGATAAAGTTCTTCGATACGTGTTGTGAAAATTTGGTAATTCTACAACAAATATGGTGCGAGAAAAGTTATCCCGCGCTAAACAGTTTTTGCTATGTTGTACATTTGTAAGACGGAGGCAGCACATGCGGGTGTGTGTAATAACAGCCTTGTTCCTAGAATGAGTCTAGAACTCTAGAATCTATATAATAATAATATATGCTCATAAGTCATAACTTCATAAGGTTATTTTGAGAAAAAATTAAAGCAATATGTAATACATTAACATTATAGTACAATATACATAAATGTAATCGTTACAAATATTAAAGAAAAAAAGTCATGGGGGGGATCTATCCCCCCCACCGTTTGACTGCCACTGCCACCTTGCACGACTCGTAAACATTTTTGTTTGATGAAATTATTTTCGTAGAATAGTCTGGTTGTTGCATAGATCCCTGGCATTACTTTTGCCAGTTAGGCTAGGTTAGGTTAGGACAAAAATGGTGTGTGCGGCTCGTGCGGGAAGGCCATTTCAGACTTGGGCGAACACGTCTCCCACGACTGAAATATCTCTTCTACTTCCCTCTCTTGCCACACAATATACTATTCTAGTAAGTATTGAAAAAATATTTTTTTTATTAGTACCTAATTCAAAACTAAAAACTCTGATGTGTATGAGAATAAACGTTGGATGTTGAACTTATAGTTTTCAAGGGATATCATTTACCTCTCCTTTTAAAAGACACAAAATATAAATAATGCAGGTACGTTTATAAAATGTAAAAATATACAATATAATTAAAATATAATTTATACAATAAAAAATGGTTACATCCTTACATAATTTTTCAAAAATAATTTAAATAATTACAAAATAAAATAAGTTATAGTAATCAACAAACTTCAATTAATTTTTTTAATAAATGGTACAAAAATCTCAATATAAAAAACATTGTTTAAGCATGAAAGTCAACAATATGATTACAATCATTATAAAAAAACTCACTCATTTAATTATTGACTATCTTTAATTTGAGCCAAAAGCTGTTCACATGTTGTTTTTGCATCTCCTAATAACATATTGGTATTTGGCTTGTAAAATATTGGATTTTCAACAGCTGCATATCCAAAACCCAAGGATCGCTTCATTACAATAACCTAAATAAGAAAAAAATTAGACTTGAGTACTTATTAAAAACTGGTACTTTTTTATTATCTCTAAATTTCACCTGATTTGCATTCCAAACTTTTAACACTGGCATTCCAGCTA
Source organism: Myzus persicae (assembly GCF_001856785.1). Lineage (NCBI taxonomy): Eukaryota > Metazoa > Arthropoda > Insecta > Hemiptera > Aphididae > Myzus > Myzus persicae. The sequence continues at coordinate 292,096 of NW_019102521.1, read as the reverse complement.
TCACAGAATTTGGATCATCTTCAGCACCAGAATTAACTATATCATTAGCACCAACCACTAACACTAAATCGGTTTTATTAAAATCATCATTGATTTCGTCCATTTCTAACATATCTTCATAGGGGATTCCAGCCTCTGCCAACAAAACATTTAACTGACCTGGCATGCGACCTATGATAAATACATTCAATAATAAGTACTTATTATTTTTTTTGAGGAGTAACAACAGTCTTCTGATTAAACTGAACAAACTAAATACCTGCTACTGGGTGAATGCCAAAACGAACAGTTTTTCCGCTTTTCTTTAAAATTGAAACCATTTCAGCCAGTGGATATTGTGCCTTAGCAACACACAACCCATAACCTGTGAAAAGTTTGATAAAAATGGATGAATAAAAAAGGAATTTCATTGAATAAATAAAAGGTTGACTTTCAATGTACATTGGTCATTAGTGGTTACTCGCTAGGAAGTATGGATGTTTACAATTTCATAAGGGTTTAAGGCTTGTAACATTGTAAACATGATTGTAGTTAGGTTTTATAAATTTACAAAAAAGGCTCGCAAAATTTTGAAGTAGGTGATAAAATTTAAAAATTTAAAATAATAATTCTTCACATTATAAAACCAAAAGATTCCTTATTTCCATTAATTGTATTAGATTGTATTGTGATAAACCATAATAGTCATGTTTAATTGTTAATTCTATAATAAATAATATTCTATTCTAATAAATTTTTATTTTTATTGCGTACACGCCAATAAGCGGCTATAAGTGCAACTCAGCCACCTTGGTAGGCAATGTGTGAAAATTCAATACTTAGGCATGCTTATACTTGATCTGCCTGATGAACCACTGCAGGCACTAAAAAAAAATACCAATTTCTACTAAATATATTTATATTTCTGCTATAACCAATAGCAACCATATATAAACAAATATTTCCTTCGTAAACCTTAAAACCCTGTTTGAGCAACTCCCCGGGACGGACCTATCGGGTCGAATTGTGAATCTAAACCATCCAGGGCGTCACCCAACCGCATAAAACAAAATTTCATTCAAATCGGTCCAGCCGTTTAGGAGGAGTTCAGTGACATATACATGTACAGTAGAATTATAAATATAAAGATATAACAAACAAAGTATATTATAATAATATTATCAAAGAATATTTCAACAAGACACTTAAGGGCTAGGTTGAAAAATATAAAAATAATAATACCTACTAGCTAAGAAATAAACATTGATCAAACATTTTTTTCATCTTACCTGGTGTGATAATAATATTTTTTGAATTGATCAATAGGTCAGCTACCTGGTCAACATTTGTTTCCGTGTGTGTTCCAGATATTGTTTCTTGTGTAGTAGAATTAACAGGTTTATTACCAAAGCCACCAAGTATAACACTAGTCAGTGAGCGATTCATTGCCTTAAAGTGATCAAAATTAAAAAATATTTTTATTTGAATAAGTCTTTAAATAGATAAACAGTAATTGTATGATTCGAGCTTCCAAATTACTTCTATTCAGAATAACTAATTTCTAACCTTACACATGATGTAAGACAAGATAGCACCAGAGGATCCAATCAGAGCCCCTACAATTGTCATTAAGTTATTATTTAACATAAATCCTTCAGCACACAATGCCCATCCTGAATAGCTATTTAACACTGTGATCACAACTGGCATATCAGCACCTAAAACATTTTTTATTCATAACATTTGTATTGAATTCAATTTATTTTCTTAACCTATTGTTATTATAATCCTTATTTCAATAAATTAATTCAAATATTCAATAGTTTATCTTATTTTATTTTGTTACAGCTTAATGTTCACAACTATCTTTTTATATTTAATTCATCTTTTAATTGTCGAGATATAATGCCATACTGGTGTTTTGGCCAATATCTTAATAATAAAAAAATACTTATAAGTATAAATAAAATAGTTACCTCCAATAGATGAGGTTAGTGATAGCCCTAAAGCTGCTGAAAAGGCAGTAGCAGACGATAATGATGCCAATCCTCCAAACATTGAAGGGTCATAGAAAAAGTATGCCATAGAAGCTAAGTTTCCAGCAAGAAGGCCCATATTTATTGCGTGTCTTCCCGGAAGCAATAGCGGTGTTGAGCCCAAAATGCCTTGTAGTTTTCCATAAGCGATTAATGACCCACTAAATGTGATGCCACCAATTGACGAACCTAAGAATAATGATGTCTTTATAACGTTTGCAGTTGGGTCAGTTGCAAATAATGGGAAATCGTGCATGAATGTCGCTAAACAAGTAAATACTGCGGCTAAACCAACAAGACTAAAAATAAAAATTATATTAACTTATGCACAGACCAAATTATTAAAATGTATTTTTTCCTAGTAGTATACCTATGGAATCCCGCAACAAGTTGAGGTAAATCAGTAATTTGTATTCGTTTTGCTACAATTGTACCAATTGCACCTCCAAGACCAGTACACACTATCATTTGAGTTAAAACTTCTGTGGATGGTGCAATATAACCAAGTGTTGAGGCAATTCCACCACTTACTCCAATCTGTAACGCATTTGAATGAAAAATTCATAAGTTGTATAATTGTTGAAATAATATGGTATAAAAATACTGACTATTCCTAAATTATTTCCAAAACGAGCTGTTTTTTGTGAACTCAAAGAAGCAATTGCACCAATACAACATAAAGATGATCCCAATGCTGCAAAATTATGTATTTCTGGTAAACCATTCATAATGCCCCATGTATAACCACCAAAGAATACAGAAGCCGGTATCAAATATAATGCATTGTATTCTGGTGGGTCACCTGGCCTAAATATAATGATGATAAAATTATTGTTCTTAAGTTTTAAAAAATAAAAACGTAGATTTTTACCAGCATAAAAATGAATTTACCTTTTGAACATTTGTAACATACGTTGAGTCACTACAAATCCACCAAATACATTAATAAACGATAAAAGTGCAGCTGATGCAGCTAATCCCTAAAAATAATAATAATTATTATTATTAATATTAATTAGTCTTACTAACAAATGTGTAGGATAGTTATTACCTGTACAGTGTCTGTAGGATAATATGATCCTCCCATTAATAACAAACCTCCAACTGCTGTTATTCCTGATATGGCATTAGTAACGGACATTAATGGTGAATGCAATGCAGGAGTTACATCTGAATAATATTAATAATACATTTTTTTTTTATATTTCATGATATTAAAACAATTTTAACAAAGCAGATAAAACAAATTTGACACTTACCCCAAACTGTATAATAACCAGCAATACTAGCTAAGGAAAATGTAGATGCCATAACAGAGAAATGCTGATTAGGTGATACAGCTCCAAATGCTAATAAACTACCAAGGCCTGTAGTCACTGCCAATGAATCTTTCAAATGTTTGCTGAGATGATCAACAGGCAAAATTTCAACTTGTTTTGAAATCACTTTACTCTCTTTTGGTACTTCAAGTTGTGGAGGTGGTGGTGGTGGCCATAATAACACCCCTGATTTCAAAATAATACTTCCCCTTATAACTTCATCTTCTAAATTTATCCAAAACTGTTTATCACTGCCTATTGTCAGTAAAAATTTTGATATGTTATTTGAATACAAAGAAGAACTTTGTGATGGAAGTTTAGATGGCAAGTCTGTTAATCCTATGTGCACAACGTCATTATAAGTGTAAATTTCACCAACACGAGTTGTTTCAATATTGCCGCCTGCTTCCGCAGCTAGGTCAACCACAACACTTCCAGGTTTCATGTTTTTAATGTGTTCCTATAAGTCATCTACATTTTAGAATATTTCACACCAATTTAAATATGGTAATATATTAAGTATAAAGTACTTTTAAAATCAACTTGGGTGCCTGTTTTCCTGGAATTAATGCAGTAGAAATAACAATGTCTACATCTTTTAGTTGCTTAGAAAACAACTCCATCTCTTCTTCAATAAATTCTTTGGACATTTCTTTACTATAACCCCCAGAAGTTGACCCTTCTTCCTAAAAAAAAATTTACTTGATTGAAAACAAAACCAAATGTACCAATCACACTTATTAGATATTATTGAGAGATATACATAAACTACATGGAACCACACAACTACATACCTTAATAGAAACAGTTAAAAATTGTGCTCCTAAAGATTCTACTTGTTCCTTGACAGCAGACCGTGTGTCAAATGCTCTGACAATGGCTCCCATACTCTTAGCTTGAGCAATAGCGGCTAAACCAGCTACCCCTCCACCAATCACAAATACTTTAGCTGGCGGCAACTTCCCAGCCGCAGTTATTTGTCCTAAAATAGAAATATATTTTATAAAACAACATGTTTATGTTCTATGAGATATTAACATTTATGAACATATATAAATTTAAACCGGCTAAAAATCTGGGGTAGTGATTTGCAGCTTCGATGACAGCTCTGTAACCAGCCACGTTTGACATAGAACTCAATACATCAAAAACTTGGGCCCTAGATATTCTAGGCATACAATCCATAGCTAGAAAGTAATAAATTAAAATTAACTTCATAAATTATATTGCATATCAATCATCATAAGTGTAAACTGTGGGAAGAGGTGGTCAACCTCTCTAAACATTAAACAGGAAAAATTCCGCTTTCGTATTTTATAATTAATTTGTAAATTATTACCGAAAACCCATTCTATATTTGTATGTTCTAGTAGTTTTTATTAAGAAAAGTTGGTGTAATATTTTAAACGATTCTTTATAGAAAAATAACTATGAGAATCACCTTTTATGTAAATTGTTAAGCAGATTACATTTTTTGAAAATATTAATGTAGGTATCTAAATAAAAATTCAAGGTCAGAGCTAAAAATTCAATTATTACATATTTAATTAACCTACCCAGTAGGTAGCTAGTGAGTTGAATTAATATGATTCATAACATTATTCTTAAATTATCAGTGATGATGGAAAAATATTTTATGTATACTTATGTAAAATTGGGCTGTTTTGAAAACGAATTACAACAAAATGACTAATATCATCTTTATTCTTTGTGATCCTATGTACTTTCATCTAAACTTGAACTTAAAAAAACTATAAAAAAGCTGTGTGTGTTTATTTCTAGATTTTTTGGTTACAGAATGAACTATTTACGTGGAACCTTGTTTTAAATTTTCAATCCTAAACTATAAAAGTTAAACATTAAATACATTTTTACATTTTTCAATTTGATATTTGAACTTTAAATGGTAATACAAAAAATAGTGCCTATGTATTTTCAATATTTTTCAACTGTTATTGAAACGATATATTAGGAGCCTTGTTTTAAATTTCCACACTTTTTGACCAAACAAATAAAACTTTATTGTCATTTATAAAAAAAAAAACTAAAAAAATTTTTAATTTTTAAAGTCCGTCAACAGCTTCCCTCAAAATATTATAAATTTTATCAAGTATATGAAATGATGAAATAAACATATGGTGTAAATTTAAAGTGTCTACAATTATTCATTTATGAATTAAAACAAAATAAGAAAATCGCTACATGAGGAATCAAGTGAATATCCAATATTGTAAGAATTTCAACTTCAAACGATCATAAAAATTTAATTTGACTTTCCGGTAGACATTTTATTTTGATAAAGGTAGACAAACTTACAATTAATCTTGTATTCAATTTTTAAATATTAAATATAAAAAGAAAATTTTTTATGAATTTCTAACTCAAAATAATTTGATTTACTCATAAAAAAATATTGTGGATTTACGCTCAATATTTTTTTTAATTTCCATTAACAACAACTTACAAGAAACCTTGTATTGCATTTTAAAGGTTTTTGATGAAGCAAAAATTTCATATCATGGCTATAATTTGTTTAACAGGAGTCAAAATATTTTGAAAATTGTATTTTGTATGGAAAATGCGAATATAAACATTCAGTGAAAATTGCATGTACTGACGGTAGTATTTTTTTAGAGATACACCAAAAAATAAAAAACAAATAAAAAATCTATTTTTTCAAAAACTGGTTTTGCGTAATAATCTTAGTTTTTCCTTAACTTTTTGTTTGTTTTTCTACCGCACTCAAATCTTATTTTTTTAAACTTTATTAGGAATTTTTTACTTTTGACCCATTTAAAATACCAACTTTCTATTTTCGATTTTTCTTTTCGATTTACTTTCCTACCACGTTCAATTTATCTTAGTGTTGTTATAAAATATTATTCAATTGTATTATTTTTAATCTACGAGTTTGAAAAAGCTCACTACCCCCTCAACGACCCCTTCAAATTTATAGTCCCCCCCCAGAGAGACCGAAATGCCACCAAGGGGGCGGTACCGCCCCCGTTGGGAACCACTGACCTAGACCATGATACAAACATACCCTAAACATTTCAAGTCACTCACTATCATAGGTAGGCCTTGATGAAGACAGAATGGATACACCATCGAATTATATTATTGAATTTTGTACAAATGTGTAATAATAGAACATTTAGCTTAGATATATGTTATACTATAGATTTAGTAAATTTTATTTTTGGTTTAACTGAAATTCCATATAAAGTTTGCACCCCCTCCCCCTCCCGTCTATAAAAAATTGCCCAAGTTACGCTTATGACAATCACAACAGCTAAATATAAGATACAATTTACCAAAAACATTCATTTTTTTTACTGCCAGTTGGTTGATTAAATCATGATTTTTTGCTGGATAAAAATATGATACTAACGTGGAACCGTTTTTAAACAGAGGCACCTCGTTCGGAATTGGATGTCTGACCTTAAGTATAACATCTGAAAATTTAAAAATATATGATGTTAAAAATCAACTTATTAAATAATCACGATATTTTAATGAACATTTTAAAGAGTATACTATGCAGTGTGTATACATTAATTTAATTATTGTTCTAAACTCATAATTATATATACAACTGTACGATATCTTAAAATTCACAATAAATTATCCAGTCTCTGCAATTCAATGTACTAGATCAATTATGTTAAATACATAGCTTGAGGCTCATTTTTTTATAGCCGTGGATACTAATATTAATGGACAATTAATAATTGTAAAAATAAATTTATTAAAAAAATTATACAATTTTCATTATGCGTTATTATTCATTATTTAAACTATGTTAGAGAAAGGTATAAGTCATTGTGTTATTTTTCTGTCTCATATGTTGATAAACTTTAACTAATTGAATAAGTATTGTATAATGTGTAGTATTGTAAGCAGAGGGGTTCCCATTAGTTTTTTTTGAGAGTATACACAGTTACCAATCCATCAAGTACCAAAATAATACCGTACAGACGTATAGTATCCATATGGCCATATATACTATATAGTATATATTCTATAATTTTGTAAAAATATCTCGAGGGTATATTAACTGTATACGGCGTGCGTAGTAGAATCAAAAAGTCCCTGGAATTGATTTATAGAAAAAAACTATTATCAAATATCTGATTATTTTAATTAAAAGTAGACATTATCAGCTATCTATATAGGTTTAATCATTAAAATTACATTATAGTCTTATATGAGCCGTAATCGTGTCCAAACGAAACTGAGTTTACGTAATTTTTCAAAATGTTTCCAGCTGCAGTTACAAAGTCGTTGGAGTAAGTGTGCCTGTGCTAAAGAACGATATTTGGAAGGAGATTAAGTATACTTTATTACAAATGTATTGTATGTATAAAAAAATTAAATAAAATTCCGGGAACTTTTTGATCCTATACTACGTATGTGTGCTGTGTAGTAGGTATACAATATAGGAACAACCCTGACTGCAAGAAACAAATAAAGTAAAAAAATTGTATAAAATGTTTTTTCGATAAATTGTTATAAATTATAATTATTCAATATATTTGACCCAGTTAATACTTTGAAGTTTGACATGCCTGTCGCCATAGAGGCATAGAAGATCACTACTATATTGCCCGTAATAATTCGATTTTTTTATGTAGATAGTAGATATAGGTATCAACATTTAATAACTCACATATGCAATTATTTATATATGTGCTGATAAGTGCTATAATTAATGGTAAAAATCCAACGTCAAACAAATTGTATAGATTAATAAAAAAAATATTTTAGAATATAATAGGTATTTATACGTATATTATTATGCATATATTGATACGTTTATACACAATTTACTGTAAAATTAAATTAAATTATAATTTTTATTGAAGGCTTTGAGCCTATAGCCTATTGCAATATTGCCCGCCAACTTTAATTCTAAAATGAATTGTTTGTGTAATTGTGTGATACAACAAGTTACCAGATATCAAAAATAATAAGATGATAATTAACAATAATAATACATATATACGATACGCAATAGATAAACACGAAATACGTCATTAAATTATATTGCGTAGGTACCTAATTATTATCTAAATAACAACATTAAATGCCATGTACTATAAAATGTATTGCTGAGTGTTGGTTATTTATATTATTGTCATTAATTCAAATTATTTGAAGCCATTTAATCTCCGTATTCGCTAATCACATACATAATAGAAAACAAAACACTTGAACCCAAACTTTTTAGAAATTTGAAAAAGTTTCTAGTTATTACGAGTTTATATAGTAAATTGAAATAACTTTTTTTTTCTTTTTTTTTTCGTTATAACCGATGACGCCGCGGGATCTGCTCTCGCATTGCTTCCGCGGCGCAAATTGAAATAACTAAAACTAGTATGACCGACAACAGATTAAAAGTTACTGTGTTATTATATAGGTTACTGGTTAGTATGGACTATAGAAAATAAATGGAAAACCTATATATAGTACCTACCGCAATATTTCAATTGTATCAAAATAAATTTTAATAAAAAAATAATAGAAATGATAATTTCTAAATTTATGGGCTTTTATTTTATAGGTTTACAATAATGTTTCAAAATATAAAATATACCTACATAGTTTTAAACAGATTATATAACCAAACGTTGAACCTTATATAGAGTATTAGAGTATAATATATTTGTATACATATACATTAAACAGCATAATAAATTATTATGCTGTCGCAAAATAACTTATGGAATTTTTTATAAAAAAACCTTTTAGATGAAAATAATAATTTATACATTAGTATTGCATAGTACTACATAGTTATTACTACTTCTTTAAAAAAAACTATTTATCCGATTTTTAATTACAAATTTCAACCAATGTTAATGATTTAAATAATAAATGACCTACCTATGTTTGTAACATAATATAATATATTAAATGATAATATATCAAACATTTTTAATTAAGGTCAGCGTATGAATGATAAATTATCTATAACTACTTAAAAATTATAGTAATTTTTAGTTATAATTTAGGTACCTATACTGTATATATACCTACTGATATTACTGGTTCTATTTCATATTGTATGTTATTAAATATATTATTTAATATGAAGATTGATAGCTACAATTGAGAGAGTAAGGCCCCCACATTTTATATTTAAGTTTATAATTAAGACAACCCCCTAGAAATTCCTGACATACGCACTTGAGGACCTAATTAGGCAAGTAGGGTATGTCTTATAGGGATCTGATTGGATCAAAGAAGGATCTCATAAAAATTTAAAAAATGTTGAATTGGGTATAGCGCTATTGCAAATGTGTGTAACAAGGTATTAATTAAAAATATCTCAAGGGTTCCCCTAAAGTTTTTAAAAGTATAACAATTTTACCTAACAATACTGTTTATTGACTACGTATTATATTGAAAATAATTTTACATTTTCGATAAAGCACTAATAACGAGTTTTATATTATGAACATAAAAATGACGAGTGTCTCAGTTTCAATATTTAAAAAAAATGTTGAAACCCCGACATTTTTTTCAGTTACAACCTTGAAATGTATACTGGTATGTTGTAACCAAACATCTAAGTAAAAACTACTTAAGTGTAACATAGGTAACATGTTACATGGTATACCCAAATTCTGAAATTATTTTTCAAAAAAACCCACAGTACCTATCTGAGGGACGTGATTTATTATTCTATATAGCTTACCCGAACCGAACGCGTTTTCTCTAGAAACGATCTCAGCTCCAGCGAGTTCATAATCTCGATCTCTGAACTTTGCCTCGGCACCCGCATCCCGTTCTACTCTTACGTTCCAGCCGAGTTTCGCCAAGAATTCCGCAGAACTCGGCACCAGGGCCACTCTGGAAATCAATCAAAAACATGAAAAAAATAAACATCGCGGTCGTTGAACCGTTGCGGGGTCCACGGGTTGACGACACTGAAATATTAGTGTGCACGTGCAGTATAAATGTAAATAATAAACGCATTATAGTTCACCTCTTCTCCCCGGACCAAGTCTCCTTCGGCACGCCCACTCCGAGTCGGCTGTAGGACACTCTCGGCTCCGCGGTCGTGGAACCGGACTCACGTGAGACAACAACGGCGGCGACGGTGGTGCGCGAACGTCGGCGTGACGCCGCACCAGCTACTAACCGTAACATACCGCGAATACACCGGATATGTATCCGATGTCGATAACAGTAAGTACCTACAGTCGGGACGCTACAGCGAAATAATATTAATATTGTAGCTGATAACAATATTATTAAATACCTACACAAGCTAGCGGCCCGAGTCAGCGGTCGACGAGTGGCAACGTTTTCTCCTCTTCTGTCGATTCGTTACTCCCGACGAAACCATACGAGTGTTGTTACGCGTGGATGCGATGCGCGCGCACGCTTGATATATAATAATATAATATCTATTATTATTTTATGATGTCCGAATAAAGAACGAATAAGACGGAAACGACGACGACGAAAGAATGCAATGTTATTATTTACGAAAATAAGTCGTGAACCCGTGATACGTCGTCGGACGCGACAAGCACCCACGCGAGTGCATACTGCATTTTTACACACGGCGGAAAATTAATAATATTATTATTATATTCCGTCAAGAGCGCCACGCGGTGCACCTCGAGCTCCTCCCATTCGTGATGTAATAACAATAATAAATATAAGCTCGCACGCATTCTCCATAATATAAGAGTGAATAAACTCGTCAAAATCAAAACCACATCGTATTCCAGCGGGGTAGATTTCTTGGACGGCCCGACGGCTATAAACTACGTATCGATGAGCGTCTACAATTTTTTTTCGCGAATGTTGTACTTCGACCGTTTAACAATTGCATGTACCTACAGTGCAAATCCAAACACTTACAATATTAGCGTATTCACAAGCTCTTAGGCCTCACCCCTCCTAAAATTGTTCACCAATTTCACTTAAATTTATTTTTTGCGAGCTAAAAGTTTATATAACTGATATATAAAAAATATAATACACACATTACTACACATGCCTCATCAAATACAATATATTCGAATGATTTCTCTTCAAATATTCACTCAATCCGGATTCTAGCATTACTTCACGAACTTGTAACTTAAATGACCATGTGAACTTAAATATAATCTCTTTACATAGCTATATAACAAATAATCTAATTTTCTCAAAGTTTTGGTATAGCAAATGCAAGTCTTATTGGGAAAATAAATCTTTTCGAGACAAAAGGAATTTCTGAACCTTCACTTGTAACAAGTGGTTCTTATATGGGGAATATAAATACAAAATCACCCTTCTTGTCGGTAAGTACTTAAAAATTTAAAATCTCACAATGTCAAACCTTTTATAATCCGGTCGATTTTAATCACTAGCTACTAAATAGAATATCGTAGCACGTTTCGTTTATCAACAATAATGCTAGGGTTATAAGTATTTGGTATTTCTCATATACAAATTCAAAAATACACATCTCCGTCACTCATCAGTCAGTGTTTTTTTTATATAATTTATAAAAATTCTAAAATTGGATTTTACACGTTCAACATAATTGACTGAATAATCCTCAATACAGCTCGCGTTACGAAATAAAAAGGAACCAATATTAAATGTTAATATTAGTTGACATTGTAATTATTTGACGAAACTATTTTTCCAAAACTCTTTTGAACAGTGCCTATAGAGAAATAATATACCTACTTAAAGTTGTTTACACGTTATAATGCGTTTGATGTTAAAATAATTAGCTCTATAGTCTGTATACTATGTATAATATTATAATTCAACACACTAACAAGTCTTTTCGATGGAATAATATTAAATTATTACAAGCATTAAACTATTATAATAATTTTTATAAGAGGATTTCACAATCTCTCAATAGGCTAATATTTTTTGTATTTTCATTTTTCTAAATCAATATCTTAATGGACTTAATGTTTTATAAATGAACAAATGTATCATAATATGCGCTTCAATAAAATTATTGATTCTTCCGTTATGAATCTCTGACACATAGATAGGTAAATTATATTAATCCTCATTTGTTATGCAAACAAAGATTATTGTTCAAGATTATAGTATACCTATTACAGTTCTACATAATATCTTAAGCATACATCATACATTTATATAACTTATAAATCATAATATATATTTTAATGTAGGTACCTACCTAATTAATTTGTATAAATTCTGAAAAATGAAACGAAGCAAGAGGACACTTGTCAGTTATAAATTACAATATCAATATTCAATGCTCGTTATACCTATTATCTACATATTGGTAAATCCACTCAGAAACCAAAAGATAGTTAAGTAAGTGCCCTAAACCAATACATTGTTTTTTTTTTTTTTTGATCGACAATATTCTTTATTGTTACGAGCTGTACAAGTTTTACAAGAATCGGAGAGTGGCTAATTCGTATTTATTGGTTTTAAATAGGTAAAGTCAACTCGAAGGTCGTGGTTAATCAAAAAATATATTTATGTTACCAAGAATTTAGGTAATAACATAAATAAAAGTAAACCTAACTAAATATTATAATTAGATGATATCGTCAATGTCCAGGCATTGGCAGACAATATAAGCCTTGATGGCTTGATGTAAAAATCAAATACCGATTTTGTTAATACATTTTACAACTATGATTAGAAAATTACCTACCTTGTAATGACTACTGATGAAATAGACGATGTTGATTATAATTTTGTTTGACAAAATATTTAAATTGTGTTCGAAGTTTAAAGTACGCTGTACAGTGCTCAACAAAATTAGACGACTGAATAAAGTATACGGCACCACAGGTAGGAACTATACTACGTATAATAATATTATGTTATGTTATGTGCTGCGTGCCTGCGTGCTAACAAATATTGTAACAAATAAGTTATCGCGATTTATAAATTATACAGCATATACCAACTTACTATATGTATAGATGTATGTACCTATACCTATCATTTAGCCGACGAACGACTATCTTTTACTTAATTCTGTGAGAGCGCGATCGTGGGCATATCACAGAACCTGAAAGTACGTGTTTGTTAGTAGGTATACCGATTAGATAAATCGATTTTACCTAACCGTTACTGATTCAACAAACATTATTAATTATTATCAATATTGTGGTTGAAAATGACCGGAATTATGGTCATTACCTAGGAAATATTGCTAAATGCTTCGTCGCTTGTAAAGTTGTAAATAATGAGCATAAGCGTTTTTTCCTAGTCTGCAACATCGTGTACACTGTACAGTCTAATTTGATCGGAAATATCGTTATTGACTTAACTATAGGTAGGTAGTCATTAACGCTCATTCCTTCATTTACGCCTCAGACTGTAACATAAACATACACAATTAATTAAAATTGAACAAGATGCGATTGATTTACAATCTGACATCAATAACTTACTTTCATGGTGAAATAGAAATCACTTATCTTTGAACGTTGATAAATGTAAATTTATGCACTTTTATTTAATAAAAAATCCAATTAACTATAATTATTCTATTTGCGCTTCAAATATTGAGCTCGTATCTCAATTTAAGGATTTAGGCATTATTTTTGACTCTAAATTAAATTTTTCCTCACACACTGAAATGATAAAGAATAAGGCTATGCGTAACTTGGGTTTTATTAAGCGTACCTGTGGCTCATTCATAGATCCTATTCCCTTGAAAATCCTATATTGCTCCCTTGTTCGTTCCCATCTAGAATACTGCCCTCTTATTTGGATAAATAATACCTCAAAACAAAATTCTTCCCTAGAATTTGTTCAAAATAATTTTTTACGTTTCATTTCCTTTAAATTTAATATATACATGCCTCCCCACAGTTCTTATAGTAACGTACCTATTACATTTTCTATATCTTTTACCATTTCATGAACGTCGAATACTTCTACTTTCCAAATTTCTTAATAAATTATTATTGGGCGTTATTGATTGTCCGGAATTGTTATCATTGATTAATTTAAAAATAAATAACCTTAATACCAGAGATGCGAAACCATTTTACCCTCAATTTTCAAATAAAAATTATATTTTAAATTCCCCCCTAATCTCCTCATGGTAGCTGGTAACACTTACTCCTTTGATTTTATATAACTTATTGTACATTATCTATATTATATACCTTATCGCACTTTATAGTTTTCTTATTATATTCACTTAAACACTATTAGTTTTATGTATAATTTTTGTTATAATGTTTTTTTTCTTGTTTACTAATTTGTTAATATCTTGTATTGTTATGTGTACATATTCGAAATTGTAATAGGACTTACGTCCGTACATTTGAATAAATAAATAAATACATTTTGAAGTAGGTATCTACAATTATATTGTAATTTATAAATAGAGACCGGGCTGGATAAAAGTATAGAAACAATGAGATCTCTCATTTTATTATCGCGGAAGTAATTAAAATATAAAGAAGAACTTAAATATACTTACAAGTAATTTGGTCGAACCCCGAGTCTTGGACATTTACAAACAAGATTTGGAAAAAATATTGTAGGATTAACATCAGTGTTTGTAAAAGTCTGAATTCTTTACCAATTGTGTGATATTTTTTGCCTTGCTTTATACTTCTACATACATTAATTACAATATTTCACGTCAATTTAAAAATAGTAAAAGTAATAATTTAAGTATACCTATTAAGTAATAGGTACAAAGTAAGTACTACATTTCCACATTATCTACTCGAAGTTGATGCCCGCACATAACTGGCCGTGATAGTGGTATGTTACAGATGGAGAATTTTATCACCCGGTTATAAAAGCCGGAACACTCAATTTTTCACAGTTAGTTGACTTTATACAGTTTATGCGGAGACTTTTTTTTTGGAATCAGTAACAATTCCAGAAAGTAAAATCGATACTTTCTTTGACTGGAGTAATAAACTGCGACAGTTCGAATAAATATACCTAGGTACCTATTATACATCGAATATTGAAATTCTCGGACAATAACTCGAGTGATTAAAAAGAAGAAAATCATATTATGTACTTCTTTAGGTTTAAAAGGATGTTTTTATATACACTTTTTTTCTGTTATCCTTATTACTATAGGCGTAACTAGTCCTTTAGGTCAAGGGGAGGGGGCTGGAGTCCTTAAAATGATTTATAGCAAGATTAGCCTAACCTAACCTTTGGGAACATAATTTCACCCTCATAATTAAGACATTTTTGGGGGCTGAAGCCCACCCAAGCCCCCTTCCCTAGTTACGCTAATTACTTATCGTTTTTATTTTATAAACAGATAGAATATATTTGAATAAAAAAAAAGTTTAGAAGCATATTTTACTGCGTGATCCACGCACACGTGGAATTCACACAAAACATATGATGCCTTTAGCGAAATCGCGCATTCGGAATGTTGCATCCAAAACTATTTTCAAAATGTATGGTTATGGTAAGTGGTTTGGGCTTCGGAGATACAATTTCGTGTCGCAGAATTTAAATAAATCTACAATAGGTACTATGGTCTATGTTAGTATATTCAATATAGAGTTCCCCCCCCCCATATTAGATACACTTGTTAACTTTTGCACTAGTACACATGTCACTAGAATATTTTAAATTCTAAATGAAGAGATGAAGCACTAAGTGACAAATTATTGTTGTGACTATAGCGTTAAGGTCCTCAGTCTTCATATCCCGATAACAAATAATAATTAATCGACTCCAAAAGGCTCCGCGATAGAGACTCTAACATGTCAGGGCCTGCCTACGTGGTCACGTACGCCAAGGCGCGTCCGGACTTCGACAGAGCATACCTCAAAGTTATTTTATACGCCTGCAGGAGTGTCACTGTCAAGCAAGAGCGCCCGCAGGGGAGCAGAGTGATCATTTCCCCCTGAGAACTTTTACATCAATGTCACTATAACTATAATTGGATAATATGTAATTTTTATATATTTTGCATTGGGAGATTTTATCCTACCGGTATGTTTGCTGTCCACCATAGGCGCAACTAGACCTCTAAAACAGGGGGTGCTAAATATGTGAATGCACCACAGAGCCGTGGGGGGCTTTGCCCCCACACCCCCTACACATGAGCCTGCAATGCTCGATAATTCAACATTTTAAAACATATATTAACACACTTCACATAAATAAAAGAAAATAAATTTATAATACTTTTTTGCTAAAATTTCAGTAACATAAGGATACATTATAATTTCATAATTTTGTTAGTAAATAACTTATATATTTATAATACATTTTAAATTAGCATAATTTTTCTAGGTTTCATACAATATTTAATTAAAATAGTTTCAGTGTTAAGCTGATTTAATAAATCTTTTTCAATATTCAGCAAAGATAAATTGGTAAACCTTTGCTGAAGCATGCTTGATCTTAACCAGTTTTATTATTTGCTTTATTATTATGGGAATATCCGTGTATGGAATGAATTAGAATGAATTATATTATAAGACTTACGACCAAATAATTAAATATTTTTTCAGGAAATTTATCATAATATTTAAAAACATAACATTCATGGTATTTCAATAAAATAATAAAAGTTAGATATAAAAAACAGGGGGTGCTAAATTTTAACTTGGGGGTGCTAAAGACCTTTTTGCACCCCCCTAGTTGCGCCACTGCTGTCAACTATCGCGGTTTCCCGAATCTAACTGTAATAGATAATTATTAATTATATATATAGTTATATTGATATTGTAGTATTGGGTTATTTGCATATCACAACAATTTATTTGTAAATTATAATACAGACATAACATAAAACAAATTTAAAGCCAAGAAGTTAGATCTATCTAGTAAACATTTAAAATAATAAAAAAAATTGTTTTCGGTATAATTATATGCTTGGCTTTAAAATAGGAGCTCACAGGCCTTAGGCCAGTATTTTTTATACAAGAAAGGAAAATACTACGAGAGATTTTCGGGCCAATAAAAGATGACATAATCAGAGGAATGGAAAAAGGGAAAAAATAGAGAATTTCAAAAAGTATAAAATGAAAATAATATTATAGAGACTATCAAGAAAGGAAGACTGCATTGGGCAGGCCATCAATGAGGAGCCAAAACTCCCTACTAAGAACAATACTAGAGCAAAATCCGGTAGGCAAAAGACGATAGGAAAGACCAAAACTAAGATGGGGAAATTTAGTCATTAGGAACGCCGAAGAATTAGGAGGCGGATCAAACTAGTAGTATTTAGGCATTTAGCTATGGGTAAAGATGGCTGGAGAATTGGTTGAGATACAGGATAGTCTTAGTGGCAGATAAACCAAAAAGAAAAGAAAAAGTAATAGATATCATTGTATTTTACCAGTGTTCTAAAACATACAATCTTTTTTAAACATCTTCAAAATGTTATAGAATATGAACACCACTAATTATTTCTATAATCTATAAAGATTAAGGCAAGGTTAGGTATGATAAATTCTTAGACTCTAATAATAATAGTTTTATAGTTGTTATATTATATAAAATAAACCAAGATTAGGACCACTTAAAATTTCAAGTATTTTCTGAAAACTGTGTAATATTAATGTTTTAAAACAATAGAACAATAAAAAATGTTGAAGTCATTTGTATTAGTTATGCTCAAAAACCTATGCAAATATACTGTTTTTGTATACTAATTTCAAATTAACACTAATAAATCACTAAAAAGTACATTTGTGTTTATCCTTAGACAAACTAGACTCACCCTAGGTATTTGTATATAATAATTTTCACAAGGCCCATTAAACAATTCTGCGCACAAAATTAATACTAGTATATCCCAGATTGGCCATTTGAGTGGATAATTTCTAAGATTATATTATAATAGTTAAATGTTTATTTGTGAGATTGTATCAAGAAGAAATTTTTTTATTTAATTGTTTTATTTTAAAGGTTCTAGTTGATTAATTTAAAATTTTAATATTTACATATAATAATGTTAATTTAGCTATACATTTTAAAGGAGTAGTGAAATATAAATACCTACATGAAAAATGAAGGTTGGCATTGGTACTACTAGTTGTACCAATTTATGGATACTGAATTATTGTAGACCTAAAAAATGTAAGATATTAATTTGTATGCTATTTAATTTTATTATCAATTTCGAAGTATAAACAAAAGGAATAATATAAAAAGAACACTAAATTTATACAACATAAAATTAAATGTATTACATAATATATTTCAGTGTTTAAATGAACATACATGATACATGTTATGTGTTAACTTAATACTTTCTTAAAAGACACAGTGGTATTATCGATACAATGTATGGTAAATTCAGGCGTAATAAATGAGTACCTCAAAATAATCAACAAAAATACTTGTATACCATAACATTATACAGTCCTTGTTATGGCACAAATACTCTATCTCTCATTCTTTCTCTCTCACACAATGTATAATACAATATTTTTTTTTCATACTTAAAGATTCGTACATTTAAGTATCATAAATTATAATTAAATATTCTAAATATATAAATTTCTTTCATCTACATTAATGGAGATGTAAGTGTTTTAATTATTATAATTAAATATTCTAAATATACATATTTCTTTCATCTACATTAATGAAGATGTAAGTGTTTCATATCATGTCATCAATTTGATATTGTTTGACAACAAATACTAACCGTATAACAATATTTTTAATTTCATTAACCCTAAGAGTAAAAACATTAATAGACAAATAATTACAAGAATTGTACAGAGAGAAAATTACCCGTCATACTATATATCATCATTCGTAAAAATAAAAAATATATATAGACTGTACCAATAACACCAAAATTGTTCATGCATCAACAAGCAATGTGGCCTAACTTACATTAATCATAACTTAAGATAATATTTTGTAAAAATAGAGTGATTTTTAATTAAATTTCTGATAATTATTAGGCATTGATCAATGCAAAAGTCACCTCACTTTAGCTAGACTTGAACTTTTTTTTTGGCTGTTCTTCTACTACATCTAAAGCTGAAGATTCAACGGCTATTCCTAAAAGATACAATTATAAAATGAATGATACATTTTAATAATCAAATTCAATTTTTGATATACATACGTGATAAAAATTCATGTAATTTCTTTGGTACGCATGTTTTTGCTTGTTCTAATTGATCTGCAGTACTTGTTCCTGTATTGAGACCTATTAAAAAAATGTTAATAATGCTGATTGCTTAATTATATTAGACATATTTTATTATATACCTAATGAAAGGTTCATGCTTTTTAACAAATCCATATCTTCTACAATTTCATAACTGTTACTAAATCCAAACAAATATTCTTTTCTGAAAAAAAAAAATACATAAAAAACATTAATATAGGACATAGGTATTATGAATATTATTGACAGTTAAAATATAATTTAAGTATAAAATGTCTAACTTGTCTTGAGAAATACTGCAATCAATTACAGTTCCAGGATCAGCTTTAATGGCAATGAATGGCAAACTAAGAACTGACGCAGAAGACGGCCGGCCATGAATCTGTTCATACTTTTTATTTTTTTCAACGAGCTGTTTAAATGTGACTTGCTGTCAACATGAATAAATACAATTAACATTATAAAATATATGCACTAAGTAAAAACATAATAATAAGATATTAAAAATGTCATTGATATTGGGTAGGGACATAATTGAATGAAAACAGTACATACTTGAACAATTAATTCATGCAAAAATGCTTGTTTTTCATTGAGCCGTGCCATTAAATCTTCTCGTTCTCGAGTTAGTGTAGTAGACTCCTGATATGAAGTCACTGGTAATCCTATCCATTTGATTTCTTTCTTTTCTTTTGATATAATATTCATGGCCATTAAAACATTTAAAGCATCATACACTCGTCTTCTCACATTTTTTTGGTCATACTATTAAATTAAAAATGAACACAACATGAGATTTAGAAACATAAAAGATAATTAATTAATAGTAACACTAAGGAGGATGCCACATCCACAAGTGTTGTCTCCTTCACACATAGCAAATTTTATGTTCACAATTATCAAATTTACTCAGTCAATTGACCAATTATATAATTTAAAGATATGATCATTATCCAGGGCATCTTTTATTGGTATTTTAATTACAAACCAAGTTGTATTTTAAAACTACATTTATTTACATATTGACATATTTACATAATTTGTAAATTATTAATATTTCCATGATGCTACAATAATACAGTAAAAAAGCACCCTTTACCCTTAGCAAAAAAGGAATCATTATGACCTAACCTTGTACTGATGTACTACTTAAGTGTACTATCGAGATACAAACCTCTATTTTTCAAATGAGAATCTCCGTTTCTCACAGTAAATTATTTAGCAAATATTTTTTCCGAAAATTTGGAACAAGTAGTTTTTGTGTTAGTTAACTTTGTGTATAAATATAATAGGTTAAATTATTTAAGAATGTTAATGATTAATATTAACCTAAGGAAGGGGTTTTCATTTGGATAACAGAAGTTTGTATTGTCACAGGATACTTCTTAAATAGAAGACAAAATGAAAAAATGAAGAATTTAGAAAATGGACTTCGAGTTTATTTGAAAATTCCAAAAATCAGAATTTGAATAAATTTGTTATATAAAAAAAAAAATGATCATTAGTGGTTATAACTTATAAATATTAAAGTTTGAAACTTACTTGTTCAGCATTACTACC
Organism: Myzus persicae; assembly: GCF_001856785.1. Classification (NCBI taxonomy): domain Eukaryota; kingdom Metazoa; phylum Arthropoda; class Insecta; order Hemiptera; family Aphididae; genus Myzus; species Myzus persicae. Next base: position 271,103 of record NW_019102521.1, on the reverse strand, counting down.
CTCTGGATACTCAGCCACAAGTTCGTCTGCTACTTCATTATAAGTAGTCAACATTTTACTACGTACTTTTTCACATACACGCATGGCAAAATGACGTAGACCTTTTCCAGGTTTTTCATTTCTTCTACGCTTACTAAAAAAAAATATGATAATATTCTTCATTATAAATGCTTTAAGTAAAATCAAAATATAAAATAAATATCTAGTAAAAATAATCTGTTTGAAAGTATACTGATTTTTCTTTATGTACACTTAATCTATAAATATTTAGTAAGATTAAGTGATAGACATGAAATTTGAAGAAGTCCATCACTTTAAATTAAGAAATATTTGCTTGAAACCTTTGTATATTGTACAGTACATTGAGTCGTGAGTTCTAAAACAAACTGTAAGGATTTTAATATAATAATTTGTAATAAAGGGTAAAATAGAAGGATCTAACAAAATTAATACAAGTGAAATGTATGAAAAAAATTATGGATGATAAATAATTTAAGATTTACTTATGTCTGAAAACTCTCAAAAAGATTATTTTAAAATTTAATTGTTATTACATTTCATATTAATTTACTCAAAGTTTTTAAATATTTTATAAAATAAGCAACTTGACTTAAAAAACATTTTTCTCAAAATTAGATTTGCTAACTTAATTTTTTCCAAAAATAAGCAATTTTATACTGTACTTGTAGCACAAGTTTCTATGAATTATGTAAAAATGTATTTTTAAATATTGATTAGAACAAAAGTTATTCAATTTGTCAGTTTATTCTGTTAGATACATCTTGTATCTAAACAAATATCAACTTTATAAATATGGAAACTTATTAAAATTTAAACATACACATACTACTGTCAATATATTTTAATAATGCAGTTTAAGATTTAAAAAAAAAAATCCTTTGATTTAGTGGACACAACCATGTAATTGCCGAAATCACTTCAGCTAGTGTGTAATAAGAATAATGAAATTTTATAGAATGTATTTTTATCAAAATATTTTATTGTAATAGTTTCAAAAAATATTTAGGTAGGTTATATAATTATAAAATATAATATAATTCATAAAATGTATGAAAATTGTTAACTTGCAAAAATTGTAAGAAAAAATTCACAATGCAAAATAAAATGGCGAAAAAATTAACTCAAAAATCAAAACATGCAAAAAGGTATCAAAATTGAATTCATATTGTTACAGAAAATTTTTTTGCAATAAGCTAAAAAAAATACAATTTTTTACAAATCTACAGCCCTATATTTTGTAATATAAGAGAAATAACATGGATGTTTTTAAGGTCTCCCTTAATTAAATTTTTTGTGGGAGAATAAGGGTGAGTATAGAATTATCATTTTTGAGATAGCTTTCTGTGTTTATTTTATGTATTTCAACTACATTTTTAGGGCTATTTTAAAAAAGCTTATGAAAAGTTACTGATAATTTCTAACTATTTAAAGTTACAATATTTAAAAAAATACAAGCAAACAAATTATGTATTAAATAAGAAATATAAGGTGTAATAGAAAGACCTGACAAATGAAATAACTTTTGTTGTAAACAATATTTTCGAATTTTTTAAAATTAAATTGACTAACACTGATAGTGTAATATATTTTTTTTTTTTAATATTGAAAATAAAAAAATTAATTCTGATATGAATTTTTTTTAAATGCCAAAATGTTTTAAAGCCTTACACTCTTAAATTTGAAAAGTAGGTAGTTAACTTTTTAAAAAAATATTCAGGTTTTAACAAGTAACTATATAAAAATTCTCATAATTTTTTTTTGAAAAAGTTTTTATTTTGGGCATTTAATTATTTTTTTAAGACTGAATCAACTTTACTGAACAAAAATGATGAGATATAGAAAAATTGTAAAAAGTAAACTACTAAACTAAAGTAAATGTTTTTACAATCAAAATTTTTAGGAACCAGTTATTTTATAAATTGGATATTTAAAAAAAAATTATATGAGACTTCAATTTTTTTGTTTAGTGATCAAAATTAAAAATAAAATGTTATACTATTGGAACACGTAGCACAAGCATCTGTTAATGACATAAAAGTTAAAAAATAATAATTAGAACTCTTTTTTTTTTTTCATTTGTTAACCTTTCTATAACATTTTGTATATTAACTTTGTTATATAAGTTAGTCAATTAAAACATCAATTAAGTTAATATAAAGTTAGAAAAAAGGTGTGCAATTTACCTTTATATATTATTAATACAACCAGAATTAAATTATTGTAAATATTTAAATTTTTTTGATACTAAACTAATTTATTGATTTATAAATTGATTGATTAAGTTTTGAACTTTGGGATTGTGTACATTTTTTAAGAAGTTAATTTAAAAAAAAAATTTGAGTAACTTTATGCTGTTTCAAAAAAATGACTAGTTAAGTTACTCAATATTTACAGGAGAAATACAACTTCTTGAATTACTTTAACAAGCTTCTGAACAAAGCAACTAGTTAAGTTCTAATTTCCTAACTAGTTAGTGCCCAGCATCCATTACATTTTTTAACTACTATTTTTATAATTTTATTTGTAAATCCTAAACTCAGATGGTAATGACATACAATTAGAATCCTTTTCTCTAATTTTACATAGGTAAAAAAATCATACATTAATGGCCATTCTTACAACGTCCATTTAAAGATAACAGACACTTAACAGGCAGAATTTGACTGGTAATAAAATTTATAATCAACTGGTTCGCGTTAACTGACACTTAACTGGACATTGTAAGAACCACCCGAAGTATGTATATTGCGAGGTATATTGCATACACATGGAAAACAAAGGATATTCAAATTCAGATTTACACAGATATTAAAGGACAATTTTCTGAAAAATGTAATATCAAAGTTAATTTAAAATATAAAATGGAAATTTAGTATAAATATAATATTTATTTATAGACAATTTTAAAATGTAATTAACAATAATTATTAATAAACCAACAATAAAATTTAATTTGATATACCAATTTCTAAAACTAGTTAGTTATCTATCTTATATTTCAAACATAATTAAATAAGGAAAAAAATTCTTTATTAAGGTAGATGCATTGGCTAATCAACAAAAAATACATATTGTTAATATACCTATATTTTTAATTTCAGTTTGGTACTAAATATTAGGTAATTAATGTAACTTATCACAGTACATAAATTTGATAAAATGTGTAAATTTTAATCCATCAACTACCTATTAATATAAAACTTAATTGATTTAAGAAGTATGTAATTTAAAATTCAATTTGTAAAAATTTACTTCATAGATTTTATATAAAAATCTAAAATTTTACCTCTGATTGTTCAAGAGTAAAAAATATTAACAATTGAGGTGAATCAGAAGAAACTTCCTAGAATTTTATAATTTATAAATTATTTTTAATTTAGATATTATTTACAATCATTAGTAAAAAAAAATACATATACAGAAACTTTTGAATGTCTTTAGATAAAATTTGTTATGGATGGCAAGATAACGGAATGATTTTCCTACTACTTTTCTCTTATAAAATTTGAAAAGTTCTTTATAATACGTAGCTACAATAAACAACTAACAATTAAATTTAATATTTTTTTGAAAGCTAAACTTAGTAAATACAAGTGTAAGTGCAAAAATGACAAAGCAGGTCCTTTGAAACCTGAAAGCATGTAAGAAAAAAACACTTCAATCGCATATTTTTTATTTTAACATCTCATTTTAGATATTCTTACAGTTAAGACTAAATCAATCCTTAGGTTTTTCAAAGAAAACTTATGCTGTAAATGTTAAAAGATATCAAGTACCTTCAGTCAGTGTCGGTCAAGCTCATGATCGGCCCCTGGCACATTCATGTTCAGGGGCATAAATTCTTAAGTTATAAGGGTCAGATTTAAAAAAAAGATGAAATCCTCTGCCTACTATTGGTTTTTGAACATGAAGTAGTTTAGTATGTGGGCGTACAATATGTTTGTCCATCAAACGGGACCTGATGTAAACCTCATAGTATTCCGGCACTGAAAATGTCTATGGCTAAATTCTCAAACCCGCCAAAACTCTCAACTGGAGTCGTGTCAAAAACTAATCGTTCGATCCAAAAAGTTGGCACCAAAGTGACCACCAAAGCGTGGATCTCTGGGGGCGCATGGCCAGCGAGCCCGATTTGCGCGGGTACCAAGACCTTTCTGGCCCTAACCTAATCCAAGACTCTACAAGCGGACGCGCGGGCGAGTATACTTACTAGGCTGGTATGGGGGCCATGTTGACTACAGGAACTGCTTGACTGCCAGATTCGTTCTCCTGTTTGACGACCACGTACGAGGAAGATGTAGAGGACGACGAAGACATAACGTACCACCGCCCGGCGGCCTTTGAAGCGGCGCAGTGAGAACGCGGATGGCGAGAACGGGCTTAGGGGTGAAGGACGAAATGGCTGATGAACACTTCCGACCAGACGGGTCTTATTGTTAGGTATAGAATAATAGTAACACCACAAAAATGTCGACGGGACGACGCACGTTATCAAGCTGCTCGCTTGGCATCCAAGTGATAACGAATGTTTGGCGGCGTTCGCGAACGGGCGGGAAAAATCGTATAAGCGCCCCGGGAGGAGAAAAAAATTCCCCCCGACAAAAAAAAAACTGCGAAAACAAATTTTCGGAACCCCCCGTTGATTTCACGTGGTGCAAAAATTTCCCCCCCTTACTCAACAACCGAACATTACGGGGAAAACACGCGCGCTTCAACAACTCACTTTCACCATTATTATAAGTTTATCAGACTATAATATTACCGTCTACATCGAAATAAGTGTTATTTTTGCAGACTTGCTGTTTCTTATAGGTGTTTCAAGTAATATTTGATCGTGTTCGGGCGATCATACTCTAGTACTCATTGTCCATTGTCGTCCTTAATGATGGAAAAAACTCCAAAGTTGCAGGTCCAAATCCAAACTAACCTAAGTACCTATAACACATCGTTTTGTTTTGGCGGCCAAAAGTCTCTATAGAACTTAAACTTGGAATATCAAAATGCGATACACATGAATACAGGTATCTTTTGGATCTTATTATAATAACCACGAGTGATATATGTATATTATATGATGTATTGATATAGACATTAATCCTATATGCTAGTGAAAAATATCGTTTCCGTCAATCTTTGGTATAATAATGTAAAAAAATTATTAAGCTACAGTTAAGCGCCAAAATTTGTAATTCATCCTGCTTGAATAATGTTTTTTAGATGGCCAACTTCCGTATTGAGGGTATGATAAAATACTGGTTTTTCTTTCCATACGTACCTACGTTTTTGTGTTACGAAACAACGAAACCTCGAATTGTTTCATCAACTCTTTCAAAATTGGACTAACTCAAATTGTGCGATTTTGTGATGTTTGATTAAAAGTTCCAGCGAAGGAAGAAGTTAAAAAAAAAAACTTAAAATAAAATTTTAATTTCCTTATTACTGAGATTTCAGAAAAGCGCGGTAAAATCCACGAGCGCGCATAAACAATTTACCTACTGAAGTATGAATCGATTCGATGAATATCATGTTTTTGAGGTTAAATCCTTATCACGCCATTTTATCATTATTAACGTTATCTAGTATCATTTTAGTCCGTGGTATCATCAAGTATCAACACGTTATCTGCCGCAAAATTTATTTTCAAACGAATATTACAATATTGTCAATAACTATAATTGTTTTAGGTTTTGCTTCTTGTGATTTATTGTAATTTGTAGTCACTTCATATTCTCGAAAATGCATGCCATGTTATAACTTACACGTTTTACATTTCTGTAAATTGCCTGTACCGATGCCATAATTGATATCAATAGTATCACCGCCACTGTAAAATGTTCACAAAAAAGAGGAAATTGTGCTGCAGGTTTTGCTTTACAGACCTCTGGCTCGAGCATACGTTCATTAAATGTGCGAATGCTACCTGTGCCGATTTGGGTGTTAGTCTTTGCCTTCAATGTTTTGCAGCCGGTACCGGAGATAATGTTCATAAGAACACAGATCCATATCAAGTTCTGTGTAATGCCATCGACATTGGCGACTACTTGTGGGCAGCTCATGAAGAAATCACATTACTTGACACATACATGAATACCTTGTCTTGGGAAAAAGTTGCTACAAAATTAGGTAGAACACCAAAAGAATGTGAATGCCATTACTTTGATAATTATGTACTTTATCCAAAAATTAAAGGTCTAGAATGTGTGAACATAAATGCATTTAGATTTGATAGATTTGATGATGTGAATATGCCAAACACTATTGGTGATTCATTGGATTTAGAAGGTATTTATTTAGTTTTAAACCAGTAAGTATTATTATTTGGCACATGAAAATTGAACCTTAATTTATAGTTTTTGTCCTTTCACTGTTTTTCCATTAAATAAGTACTGATTTTGTCATCATTAATTTGGTAACTCCATTTAAATTTCCGTTTTATTTTTTAGAATCATATCATCAATATGAATTAGCTATTCGTTTAGCTGGCTATCAACCAGCACGTGGATCATTTGAAGAAGAATATGATAACCAAGCTGAATGCATTTTACAATTATTAGATGAACCTACATGGATTGATCAAAAATCTAAAACCATTTTAGAATCAAATGAATTTTACAAAAGGCTGAATACAACTATTTGTGACATTTTTAATGAGAGGCTGCAAGAACGATATAGAAGAAGACAAATTGTTAAAGACTATGGACTTGTTGCATTTAATAAACACCAGTTATGGATTAAGTCTATGGAGGTATAGACAATAATTTCTCATTTTTTATTGAAGTTTTTTTTAAGAAATCTAACTTAATTTCAGATGATAATTGGTCCAGAAATGATGCGAAGGTTAATTCGTTATTTGCACCTAATAAAACCACTGGCTTTTGATTTACTTATAACCAATCTTAAACAAGAACATGAATTGTTAGCTAAAATTCATAAGCTCATTGTTTATCGTAAAAATGGTTTAACTAAAATGGCTCAAATAAATATTTATAATGAATTAAGTGCCAAAAGAGAAGAATATTTAAAAATAAGGCCTTTGGGATCATCAACATCAAGAATTATTGAAAACTCCAAGCCTCGTATGAATGTTTGTAATCTTCCAGGTTTTCAAAAACTTGATGATGATGAGAGGGAACTTTGTGCTCAGATTAAAATGTTACCTGAATCATATTTGAAATTTAAGGAATTACTTATAAACGAGTGTGAAAAATCAAAAGGTATAATTTTAAAAACTGCAAGAAGTTTGGTTAAAATTGATGTTAACAAAACAAGAAAAATTTATAACTTATTGATGAGTAAAAATATATTATGGCAACGTTGCCAAGACTGATTATATTATTTTTAAACTAAAAGATATTTGTTATTTATGTTTTGTATGTCATCAGACAAGTAGCCAGGGGGTGTTTAGTATAGGCGCAATTAGGGGGGTAGCTTGGGGAAGAAGCTAAGTCTAGTTTTATTCATTGCCCCCCAAGTAGTTTTTTCATCATATTTTAGTTTTAAATAACAATTATCAGGGTCTGTGCTCCTAATACAATTTTAGCCCTCCCAGAAAAATGTCCCTAGTTGTGCCTATGGTGTTTATATATCTCTTTCAATCGTATAATTAAAAAATATATTAGACGTGTGAACAGCTTCCCCCCACCTAAATTGTGTTTAAATATTAAACACCCCCTTTAAAAAATCCTGGCTACGCTTCTGTTTATCATTGTTATGTTTAACTGTTTGAAATAAATTAAATATTTGTTTGAAAAAATGTTATTATTAAAATTAATTACTGAGTAAGTTAATTTTGTAATAAACTCAATTATTTTCTTTTGTATTAAATGAGTAAATCATATACAATATACATTTCATTTTTAAATCCTGTTATATAGTGAAATTATAAAATTAAAAATATTATGTTTTTAAATTTCTTACTTTGTTAGGAAGTCAAACCATTTAATGACCTTATTTTAATTATATTAATACCTTTACAAACATTTAAACTTTAAAATCAAGTATGTGGCTCACCGTCTCCTCGTTATTATATTATAATAAAAATAACTTACCTAAGTATTAGTTACTAACTTACTTATAAGTTAACCTTGTGAACATTTAGTTATATTAGTTCTCGACTCCTAAATAGTTATTTAGTGTCTTTTTTGTTCTTATGTAAGTATAATAAAATTAAGTTTTTTCTTACTTGCAAAAATCATATTCCCATTTATATTTTTTAGAAATTTGTTATTTTTGAAGTAACTGTTGAGATACCAGATACACATTTTAATAAAACACTTTGTAATAATCTTCATAAAATAAATTGTTTTCTTCCTTTAACAACACCTTTTATTGTACAAAGTTAAAACATTTAAAAACTATTTTACATTTTTTTTTTTTTTGTAATACATAAAAGTACAGTTATAACAATCAACATTCAACAGAGGTAATATACATTACAACATACCAAGTGGGAAAACATTTTTCCAGAACAGTTATTAAAATAATTTATAATATACATAGCTACAAAATAAATATAATGTATCAAATAATAATAAAATCAACTAATTATAATTTATTTTTCATAGTAATTTTAGAGACAAATGGCTTCTAAGCCTAGTCAGGTGATTCATGATAACAAAAATGAATAACAAAATTATTTAGCCCTAAATTTATATCTTGAATAATTTTAAACATGTTTTATATTATTATAACTATTAAAAATATACACTGATTTGCCGATTTGGTATAATATATATATATATCAGGTTCCAGCATATATAAAATATTACATATGCAAACACCAGTAATAAATAAGTATTTAATTATATTGATATAATTTTAAAAAAATTTATTTTTATCATTTAAATTCAGTTCTGTGGTTGTTCGCTTGGATTGTTGCCAAACACTTTAAGTTCATTTCTCAATACTTTGCCAGACGGATTACGTGGAATCATGTCCAAGAACTTAACACCTCCAGCCAATTTTTTGTATGCTACTACATTCTTCTCAACATGGCTTAATATAGTTTTTTCATCAATGTCCATACCTGGTCGCTTTACAACGAAAGCTCTTGGTATTTCTCCGGAGAGCACATCTGGTATACCTACTACGGCTACATCAGCAACACCCTTTAACTGGGAAATCAAATTCTCCAATTCAGTAGGCGATACCTTAAAAAAATATATTCATTTTTAATTATACATGTAGAACAAATATATGATTATAATATATAAACTACCTATAGTCAGTCATAAAATTTCTACTTAACATTACAAAACAAGTACCCATTGTTTCAGTGCATTATACAATTTTTTCTAAAGATTTACTATAAAGAATTGGTTTTTATTGGGGGCTATATAATACGACCCTGCTGTGAAACTCAGTTAAATATTAAAAATGTAAAGTATCGAAATAGGTAATATTTAATGCGATAATTACGCGTTAAATCATAAATGCAGTACGCTAATAGATAGTACCTAAATAGTTTTTTAATAGTACATACGTAAAACGAAAAAAATGTACCATACACCTGAAGATTTAAATATTTTATCGATTAAATTATAAATACCTAATATACATCTCTCCCTTGATTTTTAGCAACAAAATCCTACATACAATACGTGCTTCCAACCAACCGTTTCCCCCTACAAACAGCTAATGGCCTAAGTTGCCGGGTCTTAGATTAAAAAAAAAAATATACACTCATACTTCTGTAAAATTAGAACTTAGGAGGGATAGTATAAATTATAATACGATTTTTTTTTAATAACATGTACCTACTCCACCTCCACCTGACCAAATTCAAACACTGACGTATGGGCTAGTATTGCATACCTTATAATACCTTATAATAACTAACCTACATCAATCATTGCACAATTAAACAATTTATACACATGTATAAATTAACAATAGGGTTAATAGTTTTTAATAAATTGGTCTTGAGCTTATATTGATCTTTTAAATAATAGTTTGTTTTTTAACACTTCAAATGATTCGGCTTCGAAAAAGTCTATGAATTCTCTAAAGGTCTATATGATAAATTCGAATTGTTTGCATCGCACCTTGGAGTGATGTGGACACGAGGTCAAATCTAAAGTATTGAACACCCGGTGTTGTCCTGCTTACCAAACTGTTGGAGGAGGAGGAAGCCCATAAGTGTGTAGGTATTATTATTTTTTTATATAATACGTCAATACTCGTGGTACACATTCAATTTTAATTTTTCGTCATGATACAACCTATTTAATGTGTCTTCGTCATTGTAAAAAAAATATTAAATGCTAGCATATTTTGCAAAACCTTTGAGTTCAAAAGTATCGTTAAAACAAAAGTATTAAAGTTTGTACCCGCCACTCAATCAAATACTTTAAACAAATAAATAATCAATAATATTTTAATTTAAAGTATTTGACTCGTTGCATTGTTGAGTCTGGTTACAGCTGTAAGTTATAACTGTTATAAGGTTATAGTTATGTCAAAGGTCGTTATAACTTGTAAGCTTAAATTGTAGCTATTGTTATTATTAATTTGTTTCTTTATCGAGAAACCATAGTTGGCCGGCGTTGTGTTGACACTCGGCACTGTTCCATGACGCGGGCGCATGCGCTCTACACCAGTTATAGTTGTGCAGTTTCCTTATCTGTTTTCGTCCCGAACTCCCGACTCCCGAGCATTTATACAGTACCATCGAACGGCGGCTGACTTGTTGTTTACGGTCCTTTTTAATATTAAAACAACAGCAATAATAATAATAATATTATACGTTATTATTATTCTTATTGTGCACCGTTCGCGTTGTGTTTCGAATTCTCGTGTGATCCGTCGACGAACAACCGGACCTTGGTGTGTGAAGCAGAAAGAAATCACAGGACGACGGACACTCACAGGTTGGTACCGTACGTTTAATGTTACTGCCATCCAGCGTCCGCAATGATCGAGAACGCGGAACTGGTCATGCAAATGCTGGAGATGTACCAGATGTACAAGCAACAGGTTCCCGTGGAACTGGAGGAGTACCTGAGGTACGTCGCCAAGACCGGAAACACAGTGTTTCAGTGGACGCTGGTCAAGCCATTCATCCGTGAGAAGATAATGAACGTTATTGCCGAGTTTGCAGAACAGTCTGCGTTGTCTGACATACCGCCCTACCCAAATGTCGACCCGTTCAATTACGAGGCCATGAAGACCATGTTGTTGGAACGTTTCGACACTTTCAATGGGCCCCCGTTTACCATACAAAGGCTTTGTGAGTTGTTGTCTTGCCCAAGAAAAGAATACAACCGTGTGGACAAGTTCATGCGTGCCGTTGAAAAAAATATATTGGTCGTCAGTACATGTGAATTAAGACAAAAGCGAGAAGAGCCCATTGTCAATGGCGTCCCAGACCGGTGGGAAAATGGGAAAGAGTCCGATATCAGTATGGAATTGGTTGATAAAAATAATGTTATTACAGATGCAAGTGTTCTAAATGGTAATGATACAGTTGAAAGTCTTCTAAACGAATTAGAATCAATGAAAACACCAGAATCCAAACTGGACGAAACAAAGACAGAACAAAAAGATCCTCTTGTCGCACAAGTTGACAAAGTTGAATCTAATATTACACCCGAAGAATCCAAACAAGATGCTCCAGTATTAATGACTCAAGCTACACCACTTCAGACACAGATTACAGACTCTACTACAGAAGTTGTAAAACCAGTCGATATTGATGTCCCACCAAATGTCTCTGTAGAACATGAAAATATTGTTGATCAACCAAAGGAGTTAAATTCTGAAGTCTGTGAAATTCAACCTGTTGAAGTAATAGAACAAATTGTAAGTGATCATGTTGATGAGCTTAAAGATTTACCCCAAGATATAGAACTTGAAATTATCAAACCGAAAACTGAAGAGCCAATTGTAGAAAGTAATAAATTGGACCATTTGGAATTAATACCGACAGATGTCGATCGTGTAGAAGGTTCAATTATTCATCAAACTCCAGATTCTGATAATAAAGTTGAACTAGATGTAGACACTTCACAACTAGCAGTTGTGTTAGAAAAATCAGACGATAATATTGAAAGTATGGATGTACAATTTGAAGATGTATCCAAGAGTATGGAATCGGAAGTAATTAGTGATAATGTACAAGAAGTATGTACTAAACTTACAGAAATTAAAAATGACAAACAACAAGTTGATGAATCTACTGTTGACCTACCTACTGTAGACCCAATTTCTGTTGATATGGAGGTAGAACTAGAGAAAACCGAAAATGACATCATCCCTGACGTTATACCACAAGAAAGTGTTAAAGAAAATGAAGACACTCAGACAACGGAACCTAATACAACTGCTGAAGAACCTCAAGTACGGGATGAAAATAAATTGACTGAAAGTGAATAGTCTTAGTAAATATTAGACCTAAAAGAATATTACATTGACTGGTTAGGTTAATAATAATGAAATTTTATCAATTAGGTAAAAGTTATGTAAAATTTAATGTTTATATGTACCTACGTGATAAATTCAAAATAAGTTATTTCATTTATTTGTACAAAATTATTTGCAAATATTGCTATTTTGATTTAATCAATAATCAATAATCATTTTTTTTCATATATAATTTTAAATGAATAAAAATGTAGTATATTTTGAATAAAGCATTTTTATTTTTTTTAAATAATGTATGTTTCAACTATTTTTAACTCAATACATTATTTGTTCATGATGTATAATTTTTTCTCGTCTTATACAGACGCATTTGTTTCGTGTAATTTTAATAAAAATACAATACCATCAGAGAAAGTACTCATTCAATGTAATACATATTTGTTAACTAAGAAAAAAGTATCAATATCTACATATTTTCATTCCTATTTTAATGCATTGTGTCAAATAAACTTTATTTTTTAATGTATTTAACAATTTATTTTTTGATGAAAAAATTAAATTTGTATCTCTAAATTATATAGTTAGTTTCATATATTATATACTCTGTACTATTTCTTGTTTAAATGACTGAATAGCTTTTGCTTAAATATTTTATTAACCTAAAAATTTTCCTTCTGAAATACAATAAATTATATTTATACTTAAACATTATCAATTATCATCCCCTATACAAACAGTTATTTAATATCGTTATAAAATTTGTTTAAATATATTACTTATAAAAGAAAAACCTTTAAAGCGTTTTTATTGTTTGCATTTAGAAGTTAGACATTATTTTTCAAATGTACAAGAAAATCAAATCAAAATGAATGCTAGTACATATTATTGCTTACTGAATTATATTATTTAATAAATATGTATTTGTTTAATTGTGTGTATATAAAAGCACAGAACCTTATCAAAGATTGTATGTAATTATGTAATTTACATCCAACAGACAAGCTAACTGGTTAGAAGTTGACAAATCCTTATATTAATCATAATAATAATTCTTCTAGTCAAATAATAATTTACATAAATAAAATATATTTTTTTTAAATATAAAACTGATTTTCTCATATGATAACATGATGGTAATTAAATGTTAGAAATTTAAGTAAATGTATTGTTTGATTTTTCTCTTATCAATAATTACAATTACAATACCACAACTACATTCAATATGCCTTGACCTTATTATTTTTCTCGAATAACTATGAAACATCACTACATCAGTAATTATTTGTACAGTACCTGTATGGCGTATGCCCAAAACGAATTACTTTTAAGAAGATATCAGCGCGAAATTTGTTTTCTCTCTGTGATCAACCCTGTTTAGCTAATTTTAATATTAAAGTGAATTCACTTATCATCAAACTTTATGCTAAGAACATAAAATGTGTGTCCATACATTGGCTTTTTTAAGATATTTTTATACAAGTTATAAGCATTTTTAAAGCGTAATAAATAATAATTTACAAGCTCTTAACTTACATAAAAATACAAATATAAAATAGCCAACGTAGGGAAACGGGCAATGTTCTGAACATAAAGTTTGCTTAGGTAAATTCACTTTAATATTAAAATTTAAAAGTAATAACACAGGATTGGTTCTGCTAAACGTAAATTTGCTATGTTGACAGTGGGTCAGAGAGATAAAACAAATGGTGTGCTGGCATCTTAATTTTGTTACATACCCGTATTTACTAATAAGGCAATAAAATAGTTGAAAGAAATCGAAAATGTTTTTTCAAGTTATTTATTGGGTAGGTACAGCCATACTATAAGCACTTATTTATATAAATGGGTAACAAAATAAAAGGTAGGTAAGTCATAGGTATTAACTATTATTTGCAATCAAATACATTATTATAATTAGTATAAGATTTGAAAAAAAATTGAAACAGTAGTTACCTAAGTAGGTATATTGAATAGTAACTATTTTTTCATTAAAATCAAATGGTATTCCCATAGCTAGGGAGATACCTACTCATTATCTTAATTTGTCTTTAGTATTTAATTAATATCATTTTAATTATAGTTTGGAAGCAATAAGTAGTATATCCTAATAAAGTATTATTAATTTAATTATTATCAGCAATAATCACCGTTATTGAGTTGTTACTTATAAGTGGGTAGTTATTATACATTTTAATACGATATGATTACCAAAATATTTATTCCAATAACATCATAAAAAATTACATTAGAAATCTGAGATGGTCAGATTTTAAAAATAAAACTTATATTATACATTGTCTTATAGTACTTTAATAGTAGGTAGGTAGTTGGTACTAGGTACATTAGACTATAAGAGAGTTTTTAGAAATATCTAATTACTATTAATAACCTTGTGATTAAACTGTTATAACTACTGTCTACCACGTGTAGTGATGTCAAGTCAAGTGCATAGGCGTAAATCGTGGAGGGGAGCTTAGCTCCCCAAATATTTCCTAACTTCACCTCGTAGGTATAATAAATTATGTTTAATACATATTAATTTATACTTCTAGCTCCCCAGATTTTTAATCATATTTACGACTATGGTGAAATTATTGTGAAAAATTGTAGGTTAATATTTCAATATAGGACAACTGATGAAATTTTAAAAAATAAACTTGAAAATTGAAATCAGTTTATTTTATGCATTACAGTGGATACTTTGAAAACCCAACACAGTACTCAATACTAAATTACATCATTATATAACGTATTTATGGAAAGTAAAGTAGGTAGGTACTAGTTAATTAAAAAAAGTGAACTAGGCTTCAGAAAAGTGTATTCGGTTCGTTACAAATAAAATAAAAAAAATAACTGGGTAGATTATTTATTCTCCAATCAAGTCTGCCTGAATATTTTTTATATTTTAGTACTCCGTAAGACCAACTTATTAAAAACCTCATATTAAGCTATAACTACAAATTAAAATCAGAATTGATATGAATTTTCAACTTTGAAATATTTTGAAAATTTTTGTTGTTCTAACATATATTTGTGTATCATAAATATTCCCGTTTTTCTATAATTTTTTATAAAATTTTTTTTTACCGCCCCTAAGTACCCACTACACCTTATTTCCTATCAAAAACAACTCTCAAAGTTTACGATTAAAATATTTTTAGTGTTCCAAAAGGAAAAAACACATTGTAAACTCAATTTGAATCTAAAATATATTAGTACCTTTTCAAAGCCGATTGAGTGTAGTTCCTAAAATGTTTACCTTAATTACATTTATTACCCTTAGAAAATATTTAAGTGGAAATTGTTTTTAAAAATCACCCTAAAAGCTGATTATTGAACAAATAACTTATAACTTTAGCATGTATCTACCAAATTTTGAAATGCGGTATAAGTACTAGCTATATGAGTAGTAAGTATATATTATAATTTAAATATATTGATTACCTAAACAATTAGTTTTAGGTAATTACGTGTGTATTATAATATTCACTTACTTGATTCCCTTTGACTTTTATCAATTCCTTAGTCCTGTCTACAACGAAGAAATATTCGTCCTCGTCATAATAGACAACATCACCAGTATGTAACCAACCATCTTCATCCACAGTTTCTTTAGTTGCTTTTTCATTATTAAGATATCCAGCCATCACCTAAAACAAAATAAATTTAGGAATCGATAAGTTTCAATATTTTAACTCATGTATAGTTGAATCAAATTTACCTGGGGTCCTTTAATCAATAGTTCTCCAGATTTATGTGGTCCCAAGTCACAGCCATCGGTTAAACTGACCACCCTAGCTTGAGTACTTAGTACGAGTTGTCCTGTACTCCCGGTTTTATTCTCAGGCAAGTTAACTCTTGTATATAAAGTCACGGGAGATGATTCGGTCATTCCATAACCTGAAAATGTTTAATTGGAAATAGAATAAGGAAGTCTAGTGACTTCAGTGTCAGTCTCGTCCGCCTAACTACCCGGCGACTGCAAGGGGTCCCGAAATTTATTTTTCTATACGGGGGTCCATCCTACGCCAAAAGTCAAATATTGAAAATATCTTGATATCCAACTGTGATTTGATTATTTTGTTTGATATTACCAATTAGTTATTGTTATTCAATTAGTTATTAAATGCATTGACAGTATTGTATCTGGGAATATATTGTATCAATTTAAATTGATTTCAGCAGATGATTCAATATTATATCAACCCGCAATAAAAAATTTATGACTATGGCCAGCCACTTGATGCATTTACATTTCTTCTTTTAAACAATACCCGCTCTTAGAGAAATTTGACACATGTAACGAAAAATTCAATAGTGCAAATTTTTCTTCTATTTGTCGTTGTTGTTTTTCTCGTTTTGAGTCAAATTTTTTGGGGGTACCTAACGTTTTTGTTTTACTAAAAATAAATATTCAGTGGTACCTAGGTATAAGAACTAAAACACAGAATATTTTCTTTTTAGATTTTAAAGTCATCGAGTCTTGATCCCTAGATATGATATTTGACCTGAAAAATTAAGCTAACCATTCACAATTTAAAAAACGTTTGTAATGGCAACAATCTGTCTTACGTTAATAGAAATTTAAAACAGTTTTGTTTGTAGGCCCATCAATCATCGCCCTCCAGCTTCGTGACTTGGTTACTTCTTTTAATTATAAAATAATAATTTATGAAAATTAACAGTAAATATCACTTTTATAATAATATTTACTGTTAAAATACAGATAACAAAAATAAAACGTAATGGTTGTGCCAGTGTATTCAAATTGCCCTCCTCTACCTTTTTACTAAAAACGACTTCTGAGAGCCAAATTTTGTTTCAAACTATGTGCATTGGATGTTACTTATACAATAAAGGTGCTTATAGTCTTTGAATAAAATATGAATCTATAATACATTTATGAATATAAGTAAAAAAAAATAAAACTAACCTTGTCTAATTCTAATGTCTTTTTGAGCTTTAAGTAAAAAATTATCGATAAGACCTTTCGATGCTGGTGCAGCACCACATGTGATTTCTTTGATTGAGCTTAAATGTTCTGCTTTTACTGATGGATGAGAGGCTAGGAACAACAGTAATGAAGGCACCACAAACAAAAATGTTGGCTAAATAATAATTATTTTCATAATAACATAAAATATTTTATTATTTGTTTCAATTTTTATTTTTTATTTTTTACAAGATATTATGTAGATTTACGTACCTTGTATTTTAGCACACATTCAATATATGATTCCGGGGTAAATTTTGGTATGGTAATCATATGGAGACCATGTGATAATACTCCATTTAATATTCCATTAAATCCATAAATGTGGAAGAATGGTAGAACACTAAGAACTCTTTCTTGGTAGGTGTCTATAAAATTAAATTACCAATGAATGTTAACCATGCGAAACTCGAATATCTGCTTATTTACGGAGTTTCAAATATTATTATAATGATAACAAATAATAATTAAACGTAGCATAATTACCAGTTGTTGGCTCATAACTGATGATATCTTTGTTTATACATTGTTCCAAATTTATAGCACAGTTTCTGTGGGTTAACATCACACCTTTTGGAAGCCCGGTTGTACCACTAGAATATGGCAATAAGGCAACTTCATGGGCAAACGATTTTGGTAGTTCGCCGGGCGTTTGTCCTGAGACTAAAGTCTTGAAATCGTACACGTGAGCTTTTTCGTTCGCAACTTCTTCGCCGCCAAATACTATGGTGCCCACATAATCTTTAAGGCTAGGGGATACTTCTTTAATTACAGGAAGTAATAAAGAGATTGTCATGCAGAGTTTTACACCAGCGTTTTCGAACTGTCGTTTTACCTCCACTATAACAGAATGAATAATGATTAGCAATTAGCTAAAAATAAATATAATATGTACGAAATACGAATCTTATACGATTCTTAAATAGAATATCTTACTGGGAGTGTAAAGAGGATTAACAAAAGTGACGACTAGTCCTGCTTCGAGGGCTCCATGAATGGCAAAAACGTACTCTGGTAGGTTAGGCAACAATAACCCAACCACATCACCTTTTTTCAAACCAAGTTTCGAAATAAGAGTACTAGCGAATAATCTGCAAATCATTCGACCTTCGCCATAAGTGTATGATCTGCCACTACTACCACACGTCTAAAAATATAAGTATGTTATTAAAATTAATATTTAATAATTATAAATATTGAAATACGCGTGAAAAATAAATCAGTTGTATACAATTATAAAATACATAATTGTATAAAATTAAAAAATGTAAGTATTAATTACAATGATAATTTAATATCGTAGGCATTACAGGTAAATAAGCGAGTAAATACCAACGATTATTATTACTCATAAAAATAAATTTTATTGCAATACAATACAATATTGCAATGTAAATATGTATAATTACTAATTAGTATTACCATTGATTATAAATAGTGTTTATAATCAATGGTAATACATACCTACTGCTAAATAAATCATAAATGTTTAGTACGTTTAGTAGGTATTTACAAGTAAATTTCATAAATAAATCACTGAAATTTAACTATAGTTAGTAGGTATAGGTAACAAAAAAAAGTTACATATATTAAGCAACGAATAGTCTTTATCATATAGCTATTAATTATCAACTTATTACACAAACGGACTCGATTTATGATGTATTTTTAAATTATAAAATTCATATTATATAATTTATTATGATTATTATATAAACACTAAATTATCCGACAGAGTGACAGACGAATACGAAACAACATCGAATAATGAAATTATAGAATTTTTGAAAAAATAAGATATTATAAAAACGCTAAAAGTAAGAAGTGAGTAGTGAGTACCTACTGAATAGGCCGAAGCAAAGGTGGATAGACGAATACAACTAGAATTTCCGAATACTTAAGGTTGATAACCCGGTGGCTATATGGGTTTAATGGCCTACAAAAGCTGATGAAGAAACAAAAAAATTTTGAAATTAGTAGATACGACCATATTCCACACATCAACATAAAGTGATACTATAATATGTGAAAGTATATACACTTTCTTAAAAAGTTCTAAATACCTATATGAAATGTTTAAAGATATGCTCAAAAAATGATAAGCTCATGTAAATGTGAAACCAAGGTTAGACACTAAGTAAGAAAGTTAAAACTTTCTTTTGTAGGTAACTTCTAAGTTCTAACTTAACTAAGTATAGTAATTTTAAAAAATCTAAAATAATAGGTTTATTTAATTACATTTTTTATGAACAAAATTTGTTAAAATACCTACTATTATTAAAATGTAATGAATATACAACTAATAAAGCAATGATACAAACATACATCGGTCTTTCTTAGTACCTAATCAACTAAATGTTTTCAAACTATCGCATTTGGTTTATTAATCGACCAACTTATACTTTAACTTTATACTCAAACTAAGTTATTATATTTCATATTTTTTTAATTATGTGACTACGTAATTTAAATATAAAACTGGTTAGTTTTATTCAAATAATTCAGCTTTAACTATCTAGTTGGGAATTCCACCACGATTTGCCAAGGCTTGCATGAAACATATTATATCTACATATTTTGTATACCTATTGTACAACATGAATCAGATACTTCCAATAAAATATACCCAATTTGAGTTCTGAGCCACGCAATGACGATTCATTAGGGTACTATACTCATTATTTTTCAACATTTTAAACTATTAACATTTTGTTTATGTTCGGAGTCGTATAGGTAATAATATGTTTGTAATCAGAAATAGTGAAATGCATAAGTATTGAGATTATAACAGAGTATAGTGTTTCAACGACAAGTGAAGACATTACTTTTATTCAAGGTAGGTATATTGAAAGTATACAACACATAAGTAATATCTAAGTATTATTGTTTATCAATACACCTTGCTTATATTCTATAAAAACAAAAAATAACTTGGACTTTTGACAGGTTTTACTTTGTACATAAAATGATTTAGTAACCAGGAAATGATAAACAAAAATTGGATTATTTCTCAATACATTTTCGGGGGCGATGGTGTGTTAGATAATGAACCGATAACTACCGGGTAGCGTTCAAAAGGCTATAGTGTATATACGAGTGCAAAAGTAGATAGCCACGGACCAATAAAAAAACAGTATAACACAACAACAGCCGCCACAAGGTCGAGGTTTTCTAATATTATCTAACTATGTCAATGTACGTGTACCTTTATTTAATACGTGGTCGCCGTTGCCTTCGTTGGTAGACTATATTTTGTAAGGTATTCTGATCGCAATAATTATTTTCATTTTCAAAACCCGGAAATCGTTATTGACAATATTGTGGAACGCGTACGGCGTACGACAAGCAATTATTTTATGTATTATAAAAATTTGCAATTCATAATTATTTTATGATTTCGCTGTAAGTCAAGAATAATAAACCCAACGATTATGATTGAAACAATTGTAAATACATAAAAATATACCACACAATGTAAATTATCAAAAATATATTACTATTTGTACAGCAATTAAATGTAGGTATTGAATTATATTTGATGTGTATAATGTATAAACGATAAGTACGTTATGTAAATTTATCTTTGAATAACATTTTAACTGTTAATGAGTGGTTAATTAATAAAACTGAACATTAATTGTCCATTTGCATTACTTATAAAACGAACGCGTAACTAACTAAATTTATTGTACTCTATTTAAGCATAATTTTCTAGTTTATAGATTAAAATAGAAGTTTTTTATGTTGTGATTGACCAGATTATGAGAATATTGATATAGGCACCTATAATGTAAATTCTAAACTATAATGTGTTCTTGTACTGTGTACTGTGCACTACCAAATTGCTACAATATAATATAATAATACCTACTTATTGGCTATTTGATATATATTTTGTTACCTACTTGTATTATTATAATGATATTACACATATTATTTAAACAATTGAATCGAAAAATAACATACCTAAAATCAATACTTTTTATAAACATGCATAATATAGTATCATTTGTATATAATTTAAATAATAATTTAATTATTAAACATTATATTTATTAGTTCTAATAAACTACTAAGTGCATTATATATTTCCCGTTAGGTACCTACCTCCACTTGAATACTAAACATTTTAACGTATTTAGTATAACTAAGACATTTTCAGAACATATAAATGTATAGAACATAAGTACCAACTATTTATTATATTACACCACGACAGATTATTTTTTCAACGCAAATATGTTTTGTATAATCATTTTTGTGAATTTATAAAAATTGCACTGCAAATTCGTGCAGATTAGGTACATGAAAAAAATAAATACTTAATAATGTAATGTTACAATAATTATTTACAAGTGCAATGAAAATTAACTAGATTAAGAAAATAACTAAATAACAAGCAGTCGATACTCGTATACACCGTACGCGGAAAGACGCCTATCTAAAAGTTATTGTCTCTCTATAAAAAATAAATTTTAAGCGTCAACTGTTTGTGCGATAAGTACAATAATTACAGTTGATTGCACTATTGCAGGTTGTATCTTTAAAAGCTATCAAAGTTGGACTTCATACTATCGCACTGACATTGTTTCATATGTAAACCAATTACACAATAGTTCAATGGTGTATAGAAAATGAAACAAAATAAAATATAAATACAAGTACCCAAAGTTCAAAATGAGTTCATAACAATAATAATGATCATCGTATTTAGTATGGTGTTTACAATTTATTCTATACCGTTGAACGATAAAAATATTTTATCAAAATACTTTTACGAAACGCCCATTTAGAATGAAAAAAATTCTATTCGTAACGAATTTTGATGGACTTTAATCACTGTCCGTTTTAAGGTACCTAATATTGTTTTACACAAATAAAATTATAAAGGAATAACACAATTAAAACGTACATTAATATGATGTATATCAATATCAACATTGACTTTAAGCGCCTATGTATAAATTTAAAACATTAAATCACAAAATATAACTACCTACCAACATGTTAAATATTATAATTTATAAATGATAATAATAACAAGTGCAGAAAAAATAATCAGTCATTGACATTTGTACATGTATAGTATTTATTATAGAACAATAATATTAAAACAATTCAAATTATTTGCGATTTTATTTCAGTCGTAATTAAGAATCATCGAAACCGTGACGTTGTAAACAAACAAAAACATAAACGCAATTTAAGGTGTCTATTCAATTTAAATTCTGCAAACACTAATTGTCATAGGATTTTTACTGTTTAGCGCAATTCGACAATGAGATATTTATATTTTATAATCTGCTATCGACAACATACAAAAATTGCACATCACACAACAGCGTATATTATTATAAATAGGTATAGTATAAAATTTGAAAATTGAAAACAGTAAGTTATTGACTTTGTTTGTTTTACTGACGCACAAATTAGAATTAGTGGCATTCAATGTTTGTTTAGAACTAGGTAGGTACGTACTTACGAGTTATGAACCATACAATGTGGTTATCTCGCTTTTTGAATGTATTTATGTACTTATAACACACTAGATAATAAAAAGTAGACAGTTTAATACTAAACCTAGTAGGTATCAAATAAATAAACCCTATTGCAAATTAGCAACTAGAGAGTGATTTTTTTTCGTACCATGCACAATGCAAATAATATCTACAATTAAAATGTTATATAATGTAGTAAAAAAAATAGATGCAATTTTTGTTAACAATTGTTGGAGATATCTGCAATTATTGAACGAAGAATATATTAGAATAATGATGTTACATTATACAAATGTGATATTTGATATCGTGAATAATAATTATCGTGATACGATTTGGCAATTAACAGAATCTATATTTGCTCACGGTAAATTGTACAATTATCGTACATTAATACCTATTATTGTACAATAATATATTTAAACGTCATTATAACATAAATTGATAATTTAAATAATATAAGATGATTTTATATTAAGCCAATATTTCATTTTTAAGTGTAATTATTTTCCTCTGTATAAATTGAAAATACTTCGATTTGTAAAATGGTTGCACACAGTAATTCTAGTACAACGTATTCTAAACCGAAAAAAACGCATAGATTAAAAATAGCTATGCGTTGACTCTAAATCAAAAACTCTTTTAGTATATTTGCGTCGGTTGTGTGTGTAGTGTGTATAATACTATAATGACGTATATGCGCTTAGTACATATTATCATTATTATACTACCTATATAAGTTTACTCGTGTGTAAAACATGTTTTAAGCATTAAGTATTTCTAATACATACAATTATATAAGGTACCGCGGTCCATGAATATATAGGTATAGTATTATAATAGTGGTGATGTCTTTTTCCGTATAGTAGTTACACTCCACTGCTTCACGTTATGAATATAAAAAATATCGATTGTCCATAGGTAGTAGGTACGCTGAACGTTTAAATGTTATTTGATAATTTACTTTCATTGTAATATTGTACAGTGACCGTAGCTCGTGGCGATTCTAGGATATCTGAAGTGATTTTATACATTCCTAACACCTAAACAAATCGGTATGGTAAAAATCAAGTTTATAAAAAAGAAATCTCACTGTTTTATTAATCACGTCATTACCATAACGTGGATCCGTAGCGAATGACATGTTATTTATTATAAACTCGAAAGATATAAATACTACCTACATATAGGTACGTTTAATAAACATATTATATATTATTATCTAGATATTATAAGCATGGACATTTTCAAACTTTCTTAACACTCTCAATTCATATCATTTATATACGTGACGGTTTATTACTTGGTTGTTTCATGAGTTATGGTGGGGTGACCGTGTAAGTATACATGTTGATATGTGTTTATTAAATAGCCGGAGTGAAAATACAATATAACTGATGACATGGGAATTCAGGAAGTAGATAGCTGCATGAGAAAACATGTATAGGAGTGAGTGGTAGGCAAGTGTGTAAGCAGAGTTATGATGAAGAAGCTACAAATAATAAATTTACGACCCGTTTGCGAGGCAGTCCAAGACAACAATAATAATATTATTACGGTAGCGTAATCGGTAATCACAAATCAGTATTGAGAGTGAACTATTAGATTAGAAAATGTAAATAATTAATAAACATGTACAATGTACAGTAAAAATGTTGAATGTGACTATATTATTATCCATTACACAAGGTAAAATCTATATCTGACGCGGACTATACACCATATCGAAGCCAATCTCGTATAGACATCATTCATATGTAAAGGAAATTCCGCTGCAGGCTCAACCCGATCGTTTAGCGATAAAAAAATATTAGGGTAGCAGCCAGAGACGCGTCCTGTGAGTGAGGAGTAAAGTAACCGCCTAGGTAATAATATAGTAGATAGATAATTAGTGAGTATAATTACTACGTAATACGTTTACACAATTACGTTAAAACACTTTTAAATGCACGGATATACCTATACTCAGTTAATCACCAAATTATTTCACATAGTCATTAATTAATATCACTTAATTATTTGTTTTTATAATTGTTTCAACTTTTAATCACCATTACAAATGCAATAATTTTCCGCGTAGATTAAAAACCATTTCAATGTCGCCGCGGTGCTAATACGTAAGTACGTAGAGAGTGACGAGTGTGTTAGGTACACTACACACATTTATTTATGTTATTATACGAATAGTGTGTAAAAATTTAAATTTATCATATTTACAAATTAAAAAAAAATTAACAAATAACATACAGCGCATTATAGATATGAAGTTGTCTCGTAAAGTTATGACATTATGCATTTTTATATCAAAAGTAGAAATTAGAAAGCAGGATGTCCGTTACACTGGCGCAACACATTAACCGCTAATAAGCTCATAAATCGTCTTCCTAACGAGTGCGTAGTATTAACTATAACTTCTAAGGCCATAAGGGATGTTTGATTTTTGACGACTGGAGGTTAGGAAGGTAAGGTGTAGGTAGGCATGTACTAGGTATTACAGGTACTTACAATCATCGGCTTGTCTTCCCACTTGTCCACGTTCCTCCATATGTATTCTGGCAGGGTGACATCCACGGGGTTGACGGTGCCGAACGGCGATTCCAAGATTATCGGTCCGGTAGACGACGAAGGGGTGGAGCGGGAGGAAGTGGCGCCGAACATGCGTACGGCTACAGTCGTGCACGGCGCGTGTGACCCGGACGCAGTCCAGGACGGCGACGTGCGACAGTGGCCCGTCGAAGCTTTGGAACACTTGTGCAGCGGTCCGTTGAACATGCGCCGGGCGCCGGTCATCACTCTCAGTCGGTCCATGGCGGTTTATTTGGTTACCACGAAAATCCCGTGCACGGTCGACCGTGGGCTTGTGTAGTCGTGTGTGTTTTGAAAGTCGGCCGGCTTATAAGCGATAATAATATAATATATATTTATTATATTATAATATTATATTTATTATGTATTTAGCTGCACAGGTGATATATTGTTACGTCCAACTCGAAAATGATTATATTCGTCGTCGTCGATAACTTCTGTATGAATATTTTCGATATTAAAATAAAATATGCGCGACGACAACGAAATATAATATTATGATATGATGTCGCGGCGGACGAGGAGCCAACGTCACACTACCGGCGGACGAGAAACTGTACTGAAGTCTGAATGTACTGTACTGTTGTACGGGGCAGCGACTGGCGAATATTGTATTATTATTGTCTGCCATACGTAAACATGCAACACGTTGTCGGCCGCCGCCGCCGCATATTCACGGTTTATACGACCGTACGGTTTCGGTGGGTGGCAAGTTGCATTTTCTACCGCGCACTCGCCGCCCCCGACACCGTTAGCAGTCACCGATGGTATACAGAGCGGTCGCGAGCGCAAACACGTACCTCTATGGCTCTATACCGGCTGTATGGTAATCTAGAACACGTAAGTACGATAAACAAAATAACAATAGGTATGTTGTCACACGATTATATTTCGATGTACATACACAATAATAATATATTGTATTATTGTATACCTACGTGGTGCGAGGTCGGACACGCGCGCTGACAATGTTTTCGATAAGTGTTTTTTTTGTTTTTACTCACACTCTTTACTGTAATATTCAACAATATTATTATTACAATATACCTAAAACACGACTTGTGATAATTTGCGTGTGACACGTACCGACGTATCCAACTCTGTCCATGTCGTATAAAAGTAACCATTTTTAAAAAATGTATAAGGCCCGAGTTGAAAATCACCGTATCGTAGGCAGTATGGGTAGTGGGTACCTTCTCGAATTATTTTTTAATTTAAATCCATCGCACGTACATAATATAGCACACTTTATTTTTGTGGCGTGAGCTCAAATCCACCGTGAAAAAGTGAGGGGCTCACACTAGTACAAATTATTATTATTTATGTTATTTACATAAATTAAAGCATTTTTAAGCAAACTGAAATGGCTGACAAACACACACATAGCTGGTGTCTGTGGTAAAATATTACGTTATAGTGTCAAACTATTATCTTACCACATTTTCAGCGGAAAAAAATAAAGATATTCTTATCGTATGCTGCAGTGTTTATTATACGTATATTGTATACAACTAAAACAACATTTTAAATACATTTTTTTTCAATAATTTTGATTAGGTTTAATTTAAAATTATTTTTAGACATAAAATATGATATTTACTAGTAGTAACCTACCTATTACTGTTTGTTTGTTTTTTTTTACTTTTCTTTTTTTATGGAGGGAGAACTTGGCATATTCTTGGAGGTCTAAATCCATTCAATCATTTTTTCTTCAATTCATAAGACCCAACTCCAAAATCATTGTATCGTAGGTAGGTTCTAGGTTCTAGTGTACTAGGCACCTATATTTAATAATCATGCATAATTTACAAATTTAAATTTATCGCGCGAACATAATATATAAGTGCAAATGGCAAACGGATTTTTTTTTTTGGGGGGGGGGGCTCAAGTCCACCGCGATATAGGTTTGAAAAAACGCTGATCTTACGCATATACAAATTATTATTTACATTCAAATATTCAACATTTTGTTAAGCAACGAACACACCCATAACTGGTATACCTGATATATCTGTGGGAAAATAATAAATATAACATGATATAATTATTTTTAAGTTATTTTTATCGCTTGCAGCGTTGAACACGTATGTAAAACTTATACTGCAACTACTGCACTACTGCAGTCCACCAAAAAACAACATTTTAAAATTTTAAATACATTTTATTGTCAATTGTTTTGATTGGGTTAATTTCAAAACTGTAGAATACAAATTATATTTACTATTAATATTTCCGATGTCCCCTCAAGGCTCAAGCCTAGTTTATTTGTCCTAATCACTACAAATGTTAATATAAATATAAGAAAAACATTATTTTTTAAACAATCAATTTACTTAGAGTGTAAGAATCCAAGTATACTTTTTAACGCATATTAATTGTATATTTGTGATCACCAAAACAATGCTCGCCGCTAAGACAACCATATTTATATACATTATTATTTACCTATTTTTTATTATTTATTACAATATTACAGTTCGAATGTAGTAATATATAGTACGTATGACGTAGGTATTAACCATTATTGAATTGTTATTTATTATTCCACAATTAAAATATGACTTATACTAGCAATTTTATCTTATATCTTAAATATCAATAATCATTTACACAATGACGATTGAGAGACAATTTATAATTGTATTTATAGATAACATTATATGGAGAAGAAAATACTCCGAAAATACTTAATAATAAGTAATAACAATATAATATGTTTTAAGCATAAAAACATTTATTAAGCTTTTAATATTTGTTACGTTTATTCCAAATGTAACAAAATAAACTGATAAACTTCCAATACGTTATTATTAAGTATTCGCCAATCTATCATTGAAATTAAAAATATTATAACAAAACAATCATTCATGGTATATTATACTCGGTCAATAAAAACTGAACTTAATTAAATCAACCACTCTGTATAACAGGTATCGTAACCCGCGGAAAGGACGAAGACACGTGAGTACGCGTTGCCATAGTTACGCCGTGAACGCTTTATAATTCAGGGCCTAGGGTGTTCGCTCTTGGTAGATATAAATCGGTCTATGCCATGGTTCAAGGGTATATGTTGTGTTTACAAATCGTTTAAATAGTCATTCGTTTCCTCAATGTTGTTGCGAAATTATTTTTTAATATTAATTATAATTATTACTATGTGCACAACGCGTATGAGTATACATTTAAATTTAAACTGTACAAACATTTTTTTTTTTATTTCTTCACTTTAAATTGAAGTTCATTATTACATATTGTGACCTATTAATTATTATAATTGTTTTTTTTTATCCCTAATATTTCATATCTGAAATAATTACGAAGATATTAAGTTCATATTTATAGTAAAATAGTTGGTAGATTAAAACTTACATTTTATTTATTATTAAGTACAATATTACCTAGTTATTGATTTTTGATTTTTTACTAACATTTTTATGTTTTAAAAATGACAAACCACTTATTACTTTATAAAATTGATCATAATTTACTTACCCTAACTAAATAACAAACAGTAAGATTTTTTAGAATATAATTTTGTTTGAATATTTATAATCTAAAATCTTACAACATAATTATAACAGCTGGTAAATAAATTAAAATATTACACTTTATACGTCAAAAAGTAGTAGGTACTTACATCAAACCCATAAAGTTCTAAATTTGAAAGTTTTACAATTTAGAATATGATTTACTCTACACATACTTACCAGGGGGGTCTGTCACTCTGTCCCCTCCTCATTTTGTCCACCAATCCTCCTTCACTCTTTTTTTTGAGCTGAAAGTTTAAGTTTACAACTCAAATATACAAAAAGAAGGTAGTCAGCACCACTCTACTGTTCAGTGAAAAAATTAAATCCATTTTTCTAAAAATATTACTTTTGCATATTTGCAATTTGAAAAACCTCAAATTATCTTTTTATTTGTGATAATGAAAAAATGTAATATACAGAATATACAATATGGTTTTGGGGGGAAATTTTGTGGTCATTAAAAGATTATTTAAGGGGCATCAAATTTTTTTTTTAAAGAAATGACTATTTAATATTTAAATAATATACACCATTCGTCGACCACACACATTTACACGATAGGTAATTATTATAAATAAAATAAAATAAATAAACTTGTTTGAGTAATCGTTATTTTACAGTTTGTCAGCTATAAAAATTGAAGATCTTATACATTTTTTATTACAGCATAATTTATTGCATATTTGTATATTTATTTCCATACAAGTATTCTTGTTTTGTCAAATTTGTTCTTTAAATGCTTATAAAAAAAACTGTCTATGTATTTTTAATAATTGTATACAGCTATAAGAACAAGTAACAATTTATGTGGATTGTATTTCCCAACTTTTTGACCGAAACCGTACCGGTTTTTCAAATTTCCCCAATTCTATAGAATTTGAAAATTATTTATTTTTTAGTTGTCACTTTATAAAACTTTATTACTAATATACCCCTGGTACCTATTTAGGGGGGTGGGGTTGATATTACTGTGTATTTTATTAAGACAAATTAATTATACATGGGCAACAGGCAACAGCTAACGGGCACTTTGAGTAAAATATATGGGAAAAAACGGTTATTGCGATTATGTTTTTAAGTATTCTAATATAAGTACATTTTTTAAGATTCAACATGTTTACACAATAATACAATATAGCTTGGAATTTTATCTGTGGTGTAGTGTTTTTATTTTTATTCGTTATGAAAGAAGTACCTAGTTATTACCTTATTAAATCTCAAACTTCAATGATTTTGTGTTTTTCAAATGTTTATAATGATAAATTAACACCGAGTGTAGTTTTGAAAACAATAATACCGTTTTGTCACAGTTCACAGATAAATAGATAATAATATTCTCTTCAATAAATATCTAAATTTCAGTAGTTTATTTTTATTGTAGTCTTTGTATTTTATGTACACCCAAAACCGTTCCTAAATATTTCATAGTAAATAAAAATAATTTTTAATCTTGTGGTTTTTTAATTTAATTAAATTTACTTGTTAGTTGTTACTTGTGATACCACAGAATAAGACACTAAAACCACAGAATATTCTGTGCTAAATCGCCAATGCCATCTAGATGTAGGAATAATTATTTTTTCTTCACAAGCGCGTGCACGCCGTTATCAGTTGTCGATGACTGATAAGTATAATCTCACCAAAACAGGAAAACGTGTTTTCAAAATTTTAGTCTGTTCGACTCTGTCTCGTGGAATCTTTTTCTTATACTTGTAAGTTGTAACTTAGAAAGTCACTCGGTTATCGGGTGTCGTTTTGATTTCGTACCTTGTGATTGATAATGGCCGACGAATTCAATGAGAAGAAAAAAGAACACAGAAAACCGCACTCTGGTAATATTTTTAACTTTTGATCTCCTATGTTTTTAAATTGTTTGAGTTGGTAGGTACCTACTACACCGTATACACTAAGCAAATCGAATAAGAATTAAAGTTAAATGAGTCGGCTTGGTTAATTTTAAATAGGTAGCTTGACATTTTATTTGTTTATCGTTTGTTTAGGCAGGAAAGCCGAGAAAAAAGTCTTAAAGAAAAAATTGGATCAAGATGAAGCTTCTGCCAGAAAAAGAAATCCCAAAGCATTTGCTATTAACTCTGTTGTTAATGCTCAAAGACGATTCAGAAGGTGGGTTGAATCAGTTTTTTCAGTTTTGTGAATTTAAAAACAAATTACCAAAGCTTAACTATGTGTTAAATTAGGGCTCAAGATTTGGATACTAAAAAACAACATATACCTCTTGTTGACCGTACACCATTGGAACCTCCGCCAATCATTGTTGCTGTTGTCGGACCTCCTAAAGTTGGCAAGACAACATTAATTAATGGCATTATAAAAAATTTTACAAGACAACCTCTCACTACTATTAATGGTCCTGTTACCATAGTATCTGGTAAAAGGCGACGTATTACACTAATTGAATGCAATAATGACATAAACAGCATGATTGATTTGGCCAAAGTAGCTGATCTTGTTCTCCTTATGATTGATGCATCATTTGGATTTGAAATGGAAATATTTGAGTTTCTTAATATTTGTCAGGTAACATTAATTATTTGTGTATTCTGTTGTGTACAGTATTAATGTTTATTACTTTGTACAGGTTCACGGAATGCCTAAGATAATGGGTGTCTTATCTCATCTTGACATGCTAAAAAATAACAAAACACTTAAACGTACAAAAAAATTACTCAAACATCGTTTTTGGACTGAAGTCTATGCTGGTGCAAAACTATTCTATTTGTCTGGTGTTCATAGAGGAGAATATGTTCGCAATGAAGTTAAAAATTTAGGAAGATTCATTTCTGTTATGAAATTTAGACCTTTAACTTGGCAAACTTCTCATTCATATGTTCTGGGTAAGTTAAGATACTTTTAAATGTAGTTTTAAAAAATTAAAATTAAATTTAATCATTAGCTAATTTTAAAAAAGGTTATTCATAAATGTTCATTAAGCTTTCAGCCTAACAAGTTTAGTGAATTTCTCGTGGTATAAATTATTTGTTTTATTAATTTTAGTGGATCGTATGGAAGATCTTACACCACCAGAATCAATTCGTCAGAATGTTAAATGCGACCGTCGAGTTAGTTTGTATGGATTTGTTCGAGGTATTCCAATGAACAAACAGAGTAGTGTTCATATACCAGGTAATTAAACTTAATATTTTATTATAGTGAAATACTAAGGTGTGTAATAATTAATTATATACTTTATGCTGATCTTGGTACCTAAATGCTTACATTATATGTAATGTATTTACAATTTATGTCATGATATGTTTTAGGTTGTGGAGATTCTCCTATATATGATATGTGTTATCTTCCTGATCCTTGTCCTCTACCGGAAAAAATAAAAAAGAGGAGTTTAGTTGACAAAGAGCGTCTTGTTTATGCACCATTTTCTGGTGTTGGAGGAATTGTATATGACAAAGACGCCGTGTATGTTGAACTTGGTGGAAGTCACTCTCATAGTAAAGTATGTAATTTGAAAGTGAATATGATATTTTTTTCAATTAAGTTTAATTCTGATAGTGAGGGTTTGGATATATATTTTTAATCGGCATGTTTTATATAATATGGTACTGAATATATTTATATACATGCTGTTTGTACATCAGATTATCAATTTTAAGTTCGGTGTCATGTGAGTAGTTCTATTTTAGATTCTGAGCGGAGCAATGAATGTATTGATTTTGTAATGATGGGTGTTTTTATATTTATTTATTTATTTGTTTGTTTATTTTATGTCTGTCATCACGGTTTCTTGCAGTAAAAGTGCTTCGATTTTCTTCAACAGGAACTTTTCTGGTAAGAAAAGGAATCTAGTTGATGCATTCGCTAGGTAAAATTTAAAATTTCTAATAGTTTTCAAAAACAACAGGAAAAACAAACAAAAAATTAAGGAAAAACTGGGATTTCTAAGTAATACAATTTTTTGAAAAAATCGATTTTGGTTTTTAGTGTAACTCTAACAAAAATGACCGTTGGTACATGAATCTTCAACTGAATATTTGTGTAAGCATTTTCCTACACCATACAATTTTCAAAAAATTTCAATTTGTGTTGAACTATTTATAGGTAAATGCAATTTTTTTTTATTATTTGTTTATTTAAACCCAAATCAATAAAAAAAATTTTGATCGGTCAAAAAACTTGAAAATTCAATACAAGGTTCCTTGTAAGCTGTTGTTAATGGAAATTAAAAAAAAAGTTGAGCTTAAATCCACAATAATTTTTTTTTGAGTGTTTAAACTTTATTACTTATTTGTTTATTTTTATCATGGCACAAATTATCATTAAATGTATCTGACCAAAAATTATTTTTGATGATAATTTGTGTCAAAAAAAAATACTACATTTTTAACCACTCAAGGGAATGTGCACATAAAACTGTTCTATAAGCAATGTATTAAAATGTGGTTATAGTATTGAGTTTCAAATTGATATTATTAAATGTACAATTTGTTTAGATTATGAATAATACACAAGATGATACTCCAGGTCGAGAATTAGTAAATAACATAGTAGAAACACAAGATACTTTAGATCAAAAAATTGATCGTAGTGAAGTTCAAATTTTTTCTAACACTGAACCAATTGTTTCAACTGATTTTAAAGAAAAGTTTGTTCATTATTAAAAATATTAAACTTATAAATACATAATAAATAGAAATAAAATAAATATCTTTTTGTTTTTAGTGATGATAATGATATGGAAGAAGCATTGTCTGTAACTAATGTGACAGATCCAAATGATGGTCGAAATCGACGTAAAGTCATGTTTCGTTCTGATGATATGAAATTTTCGGATCTTGATGAATCTGATACTGAAGATGATGATGATAACAACGATTCTGATATTGAAGATATTAACCCTGTGAGTGAAGAAAATAATGATTCTGATTCAGAATGGACAGACTCTGAAGATGAAACCGAAAACAAAAAAGATAAAACTGACAGTTCCCGTTTTTATGGACAATCATTTGGAAAAGAAAATGAAATTAGAAAAAAAATTGCCAATGAATTGGCAAAATTAGACAAAATAAACCAAGAATCAAATATTAACACCTGGAATGAGCAAGAACAAGAACACGATTATTCTGATGACAATATTGAATATGATGAAGATTCTGAAACTGAAGACGATAGTGATGGTGATAGTGACAACGAGGACAATATGGAATCTGAAGAAAGCGATGAAAATGATGTAGCTGATAAAGATACACAGCTTAAATTATTAGACAAAGTATTTAAAAAAAACTTGCTAGATCCGGAGGGAGATTCAACATTAAATTGGAAGAAAAATTTATCGCAAAAAGCATCTAATGCATATTATGAACGACAAAATTCGGTCGCTAATCTATGGAAATTAGTTTATGGTAAATTATTTTTATGGTACTATATTCAAAATAAGAATGGTAGTTAGCGGCAAACTTCTGTACAGGGGCATATCTTTGTTCCAAAGCACTAGCCTCCCGGGTCAACTTGGTGAGGGATATGTCTAACCTTCGTGTTTATAAACTTGTTGCTGCCGAATACCAATCTTATTTTCAATAGATTATAGATAATTTAATATTGGTCTAAATAAGTCAAAAATACATTTACATATTCTCAAAATTCAAACTCATATTATTATAACATTTTAAATCAACTAATATTTAACAATATGTACTTATTATTAACTTAACATTGTTGTTTTATAATATAACAATTGATAAATATTATGGAAACTTAAATTTATGTTTCATTTAAAACTGCTTAAATTAAAGTTGCAAAAATCCATCCTTGAATTAAAAATGTGATATTTAATGTTTTAAATAGGCGATGAAGTTCTTGAAAAAAAAGATGATGATACGCTTAATGATGATGAAGATGAATTAGGAGGCCTCTTTCGAATGTCTTCAATGAAAAACATAAAAAAACAAAAGGAAAAAGAAGACATGAATATAGAAGACTCGTCCAAATTTAATGTTGATCATCATCATGACTGGAGTTTATCAGAGGTAATTCTTGGAAATATTTATATTAAGTCATACATTTAAAACGTTCTTAGTAAGATCATATAACCATCTATTCATTCAACTCAAATTATTTCCATATTTATTTGTATATAATATTTCTTGCAATGTTACAATTTGTATTTAGTTTAGACATACTTTAAAATATAAATTACCAAATAACTGCTTATAAATGATGTTTTAATTGTTATTGATTGGATTAAATTATTTTATGTTTGCTAGGTTTGTGGTAGTATAAAAGACATGTTTGTTACTGGCAAATGGAGTCGTGATGAAGATGCTACAGCACTCCTTGAAGATGATAATGAAGAACTGTATGGTGATTTTGAAGATTTAGAAACTGGGGAGAAAGTTGAAGGGCAAGATTTTGATTCTGATAATGATAGTGTGGTTGAAAAGCCTAATAAGCCATTAACTGAAGATGAATTGATTGAAAAAAAAAAAAAATTAAAAGAGCAGTTTGATGAAAACTATGATGATAAAGAAGGAGGTCCAAGTACATATTACGATGAATTAAAGGAAGAAGCTTCTAAACAAGCACAACTTAACAAGAGCCAGTTTGAAGGAATGGATGATGAAATTCGTGTACAACTAGAAGGTTATAGAGCTGGAATGTATGTTCGGGTAGAATTAGATGCAATGCCTTGTGAATTAGTAAGCAATTTCGATCCATCTTACCCATTAATTGTAGGAGGATTACAAAGTGGGGAAGAAAATATTGGATTTTTGAAAGTAATTATAACATTAAGCTGAACAATGTTTTTCAGTTATTTTTATTAATAGATTGTTTTGATAAATAGGTACGAATTAAGAAACATAGATGGTACAATAAAATACTTAAAAACCGAGACCCTGTTATCATATCAATGGGTTGGAGAAGATTTCAAACATTACCAATATTTTCCAAACAAGAAGATAACATGAGACATAGGTAGTTAAACAGTTAACTTATTACATAATATTTGTGTCCATAATTTTTTTCTTTTTTATATCATATATTTAAATATTTCAGGATGCTTAAGTACACGCCTGAACATGTCATGTGCATGGCCCATTTTTGGGGTCCAATGACCAAACCCGGTACAGGGTTTTTAGCTGTTCAAAATGTTTCAAGTCAACAGGTTTGTAAAAAATTTAACAAGACGTTTTAACTTTTTTTTTATTATATTCTGTTTGTTTAAAGGCTGGTTTCAGGATTACAGCTACTGGGACAGTTGTTGATACAGACCAATCAACTCAAGTTACTAAAAAGTTGAAATTGACTGGCACTCCTTTAAAAATTTATAAAAGAACAGCATTCATTAAAGATATGTTTAATTCCACTCTGGAGGTTACCAAATTTGAAGGAGCTCGTATTAAGACTGTTTCTGGTGTTCGGGGTCAGATTAAAAAAGCTTGTCCAAAACCAGAAGGTTCATTCAGAGCAACGTTTGAAGACAAAATTAAAATTAGTGGTATTTATTGGTGTTTAATACATTTATTACATTTTTTAGAATTTTATGGAATTTTTTCTTGTGTTTCTAGATATTGTATTTTGCCGTACATGGTACAATGTTGAAGTTCCAAAACTTTATAATCCAGTTACATCATTGCTGTTGCCTTTGAACGAAAAAAATTCTTGGCGTGGTATGAAGACTACAGGACAACTAAAAAGAGAACAAGGCATTAAAGGACTCCCAGAAAATGATTCTATGTATACTGTAAGTATTTTTCTTATTTTCTTAATACAAACAATTTTTATGGTTATAATTTATTATAAAACTATTTCTTACTCATCTTATAGCCAATACATAGGAGTATGAAACATTTCAAGCCTCTCAAACTTTCTAAGAATTTGCAAGCTCAGTTACCATATGCAGACAAACCCAAGACGTTGGCTACAGCTAAATTAGACTTGAAAAAACAACGTGTGGCCGTGGTTAGAGATGGTCACGAAGAACAAGTTGCTTCTTTAATGAAGATGATTCGAACCACTTATAAGGAGAAGAAACGAAAAGATAGAAAAGACATGAGAGTGAGAGTTAGGCAACATAAGAAAGACATTCAAACAGAAGTAAGAGCTAAATATAAGAGAGATCAACAAAAGAAAAAAGCTGTTATGAGAAAACGTTCTAAAATGTCATCTACTAAATAATTTATGTTTTGTCTATTGTTTTCAATTTGTATATCAATATCTTAAATCTTTTAATTTTATTTAATTAAAATGAAAAAGCAAATCAATTTGTTTGTTATCTTTAAATTGCTTATAAACCAATATATTATTAAGTATTTATATCCATAAAACAGGGTATTTTTCAGTTTTAACTCTAGTGTGGGCTTGGGTTGGCATTTCAAATTTTGATACCGGTATCCGGTATTTGTTTTTCATTTAAGTCATTAGCTAAGTCAGTAAGTCATAGATGTCTTATATTTTTCATCTCTGATTTATACACACTTAAACTGGTAACATTCCTACTGATTGTTATTGTTAGCTGGATATCAGATAATTTATTAATATAAGTAAATAATAAATTTCAGGTACCTAATCATTATATGTATTATATAATATATACATAAATTAAAGATACCTACACAAATTTTATGTTGATAATTTTACAATTCATTATGACCATGTAGGTTAGTAATTCTGGTAAATTACGAATAACAGTGTATTTTCTAATGACCGCTTGATTTATTTTTTTTTATAATTTTTATAATCCTTAGTAACTAATAAAAAAAAATAATTATGTGTATTTCAATTTTAAGCTAGTTCACTAATATTAAATTGGCGATCGCCTGGTACATGAATGTCCTTGTAATAGAGGCGGTACTCATAAGGTAGTGTAGTTAGTTACCTAGGTTAGGCTTACCTAACAAGTTTATGATACAATTAGATAAAACTTGTTCAACCTAAATATAGTTTAATAACTATCATTTATAATACTCAATATTTAAATTTACAAAGTATACGTTTTAGAATAAATAAAATGTTAATGTTTAATTTTAGTTTTATACATTTTATTATAACTATTATATTATGAACAAGTATAAAACAATTAATTATCAAGTAGTATAAATTAATAATAAATTCTCCATTAGGTAAACTGAAGATTTAAAATCATCACAATTTCATAAAATAATTATATAGGTACTTTTTTTATACAGTTAGGAGTTTGGACACTAGGTTCTATACTTCTATTGGTAATCATATAATACTTTAAGTAAAAATACATAATCTATATACATTATGTACTGATTATCAACTAATAACCATAATATATTGATTGCTTCTACCTTTGACAAATTAAACTTTGTATATTAATTAAAAAACTATACTTAGATAATTTCCCATGTACAGAACAGCTATATATCTGTATGTCGTATGACATATCTACCTATATTATACTCTACTTATTTTAACAATAGTCAATAACTAAGCAAATGTTCAAAATTAGTGTAAAAAATATACCCTGAGCCATGTAGGTAGTCCAATGTTAGCGAGGATTAAAAATAAAGATACTTAAAGTAGGTACCTATTAGCTATAGTGCTATACAATTTTTTTTAATTTTAAAGATTCTGACAAGGCATGAATTATATTGTTCTCTATGATTTTCATTAGAAATCTCGGTAGTTATACATGTTATTCCTACTTAGGTACCTAAGTTTAGGTAACTACTGTTCCTTGTTTAGACATATTTACGTATTACGTATTATAATCATAGTGCACAATATTTAATATTGACGACAGACGAGTAAGAACGGAGACGGGAGAACGGTAGTTGCATTATACGGTGAGTACATAAAATATTTCATTACTCAATAAAGTATTTTCCTATACTTAAAATAATAGTGTATATAAATAAATCTAAACGAGTGTGTGACTGTGTGGGACAGAGATCAATGATTGATTTTGACAGTTGTTGTTACGCATGCCATCTAATACGGCGGTTACAAATAGGTGTCTCAACATCATTTGTCATTTTCCGAACAATTTATCTAAGTAATTATACATAGGTACCTATTGTTGCTTAGCTTTGGCTCTAATCAAGTAATTCGAAACATATGAATAAAATAATCTAGACGTCTTATAAACCAAGTACACTACGATCAAGAACGACACGACAACGACAAAAATGACATCCAGTAACATGTATTGATACCACGTGAGGTTCAGTGCTTCGGATTTCAAGTGGTGGCCACCTTTGTGACGAAGCACGTACTCCGTCCAGTAGACAACAGACTCTTGAGGCGTCATCGGGCGGTCTTTGAAACGGTCCGCGGTAATTAAAGCATTTTTTTTGTAGCTGTAAAAAGCAATGTTAATAAAAATAAATAATTCAGTTAAAAATGTTAAAATATTTTCAAAAACGTTTCACATAAGCATTTAACAAGGTATATACAACGCAATTTATAAAATAATATAATATAATATGTACAGAGTGATTCACTAAGCATGCTCACCCCCATATTTTCCTTAAATATATTTATTCAAATTCGACAAATTCTGATTTTTAGAATTTTTCAATGTGCCTATTTAAAGACTATTTTTAAAATATAAGAATATTTTTGTACAAATTAAGGTGTCCTGTGGTGTTACAAATTTCTGTTTTCCAAATGAGAACCCCCTTTTTTACTTTAAATTATTCGTAAACGGAAAACTGGTACCATCTTTATAAACGCGGAATACTGGTACGGTCCACTATAGTCAAGGTTTTCCAAACTTTTATGAAAAAAAAATGATTAAAATATCAACGATTATTTTTTATTTTATTTTATCGACGGTCGATGGGAAACCACGAGTGACTGCAATGTAATTTTATGATTGTATGCGTACAGAGAATACAGTTGTAGCAGTCGGAAATTGTTATTTTTAAACTTTGATTGCTAATATTTTTTTTTGTTTTAAGTATTATTTAAATTTAACTTGTTGACGATGATGATTTATCAAAATTATATTATAACCATTGTAAATATTTTAGAACCCCTGGCAATTAAATTTTGAATAGTACCAGTTTTCCGCGTTTTTTATTCCTTTTGTTATAAATTGTATGGACCGTACCAATATTCCGAGCATTAAATTATTTAATGGGCATTTTTTTAAATGTATCTAATACAAAATTCGATTGTATAGTTTCTCGGTCATTTGTCTTTAAAAATGGTCTTAACAGAATATAACATTTAATATGCAATATTAGATCTAGTATTTACTATACCTACTTGGATCTTTTTTAAAAATGATGAATATTGGCAGATTTATATATATCACTGAACTTTTCAAATATTCATGTCTCCAATATCTTGGAAACTCATTATATCATAAACCTATTATCCTTTATACACGAAGTTAAATAATTATTTATTATTATCTATTATTATTTTTTTGAACGCGAGGCACAAATCTGAGTAAAAAGCGAGAGTCCCATGGATTTATTAGACCCTGACCATCTTGCCTTATGGCCTTAGAGAGCCTAGATAATAAATTATTAAAATAATAAATTATTATCTGGGCTCTCTTGCTAGTGTACCTGGCGCTAAGCAGGCCCTCTCTGACCCCGAAAGCATAGAACACTCCAATCATATAATCTATGTATCATACTTTGTGTTGTGTAAAAGCTCTTTGATGGAGTGTAGAAATCGTTGTTCGGTGATCGACAATAATTCCATTGTGATCGCCATACCTGCGTCCACTAGACTTTGCAAGTTTCTCGGTTGATCGTAGTAAAGCGGAAATCCCAAAACCGGAACACCCGCGTCCACTGCTTCGTACACGCCAGATATCCCGCCATGACTTATGAACAATTTGACATTAGGGTGCACTAATAATATAATATTAAAATCCTCAGGTCGTTAAAAGATTGAAAACGCCTATGACCTATTATTGTTAAATGTTTTTGATGAAATTTGATGTTTAAACGTAAAATAAGTATAATAACATACGGCTTTGAATTTAAATGTTTATAATTAATTTGCATTATTACTATTACTAATATTATTACTTTTTACTCCAGTAAATTAAAACTTAAACGTTAAATATATATATTTTTCGTTAGTGCGACTACTGACTAGTCATTGACGTTGGGTTTGAACATAATAAAATACTTTGTTACACAGTTGAACAATAGATAACAATATAATGATTAATAATAAATAAGAATAATAAAAGTAAATACTCACACAGGACGTCACGTTGAGGAAACCAGTTGCCTGTCATCACGTTGTCCGGTTTGTCTTCCATTTCACCTTCATATTTCCACAATACTCTTTGAGGAATCTGTCGGAATACGTTTTTAAATGTATCCTGAATATGGTCTGGTAAACTTGACATGGCTATGACTGATCCGAAAGTAAAATAAATAACACCATCTGGGGAATTTTCAATAAATTCAAGGATATTCTGAAAAGTTAAAAATGTATTATAATTTTTTCAGTCTATAATAAATTTCAAAACTGAGATCTAAGAGTGTTCCGGGACACCAGGAAGTTCCCGGTGGTCCGACCTATTAAGCCCATTGTCCTGACGGGTGGAGTACGAGTCTACCTTTTTGAGTATACGATTGCGTGCAGTGCGGAATAATAAAGACATGTTGATCCAAATGTTTTGAAAATATCATTGCGTATTTTAT
Source organism: Myzus persicae (assembly GCF_001856785.1). Taxonomy (NCBI): domain Eukaryota; kingdom Metazoa; phylum Arthropoda; class Insecta; order Hemiptera; family Aphididae; genus Myzus; species Myzus persicae. The sequence continues at coordinate 229,498 of NW_019102521.1, read as the reverse complement.
GATAATATACGTAAAAGTTTCAAGTCCCCACGAAAAGTGTTTTTAAATACAATCGCTCAGTTCAGAATTTAAAAAAATATAGTTGAAGCAAACTTTCAAACATTTTATTATCATTATATTATAGTGTTATAATATTTATATGGTATTTATAGTCAATGATATTGAGTTTTAATGGACAGATTAAAGTAATTAAGTCAATAATGAATTAAACGAATTATGAAAATATTTATATTATTACAATATTACTTACATAAAAACAATAAACATATTACAACTATTGTCGTATTGTGGAAGTGTTGAAGTGGCTTTATATTCTATTTAACAATCGCCAATAGCTAGGTAGGTACTTAAATTTTGAAGCTTCAGATTATTATAATTATTTTACAATTAAACACGTTATTGTTATATGCTAAAGAAAGGCATGTCAAGATTTCTATTTTAGAAAATGTAATACTATTCGAGTGCTCTACAAATATAAATTTGATGTATTTATGTTGTAAACAAACTTGTAATACATTTACCAATATGTAATTATGTAATATATACTAATATAATAATATCCCGTGTGGGTTAGATCTTTACAAAAGATAATTTGGAGATAATTTTTCCCAGTTAGTTGATGTGTGTCACCTATATATTTAGATGTCTTATTGGGTAAGATATAATTAGAAGGAATTCGCATAAATATTTTTTTTAAATATGAGGGTCTCCCCAATCTAAACCCCCTCGATTCAACCCACTGCATACATTGATATTGATACATATAATAGTATGAAGATTTAACAAGATTAAAACGAGACGAAGAGCAGCTTTCTCGATCGAAATTTGTCGGGACAAGGGGTAAATGGTGCCTCAAAAAAAAGACAGTCCCATTTTACACTTGCCGTATGGTTTACTACCTTTAGTAGTGCAACTAGGAGACCATAGCAATAGCATGCTTGACTAAAATTTAACTCCCCCCCTAACCTAATCTAACCTAGGCAGACAAATAACTTTGTTTAACTAATAAGGGTAAGGTCAAATCGCACTAATTTTTGTCGAATTTTTTCTCTGGACAGAAAACGGTAATGTTCGAAATTTGAATTCCGCCAGTTTCGATCATTCATCATATAATATAAGATACAACCCATTTATAAGAAAATATCACAATATCAGCTGACGAGTTTTAATTTTTAATTTCTAATGTTTATCGCTTTTATTATGATAACTAGTCACCTACATTGAAATTTATAGCTAAAATTTAAAAATAATATAAATATATGTATTTACATTTATTTTAAATTATGTAGTAACGTTTAAAAAAGTGTTAAAAACACTAGTGCAATAAATTCAAATATTTTAATTTTTGTACATTTCTATATAATCGACTCACTATTCTCAGTGCCACTTAGGTACCTACATAAAAAAACAACATACACTCGTTGTAAAACTACAATCTACCTACATTTTTCACTTCGCAAAACTGGTGAGGAGCGGGGGGTCAGTCACAGGACCGGGATTAAGTCGATAGTTTTGGCAAGGAACGTTGATAGTTCGACAGTTATTCAATCACACAATTATACATATACTAGAAAGACTTATGAAAAATATAGAGAAACAAAAAAAAGAAACTATATATAATGATATTAGACAGTTAAAGATGTGTAAAATAAATAGTATATAATTAGTTAATAATATATACGAAAATAGTATAAACCACCTTAAATTAAGAAGCAAGCTCCCAATAATAAGTTAATTATTTTTTGATGACCAGTAATAATGTAATTTTACCAAATAAAAAAAGTAACTTATACGAATAATCTAACTGTCAAAAAAAAGGAACTTCCCCAATATTATGAATTTCAGGTCACTGTGTCAAATCTATTCATACAGGTCATGGATACTCACGGTCGGTAGTGCGCTGCCGTTCGAGTCCAAGTGTATTCCACCAACGTGTATGACGTTGGTGGGCAGTAACATGGTTGGCTCTGTGACGTGGTGACTGTTGACAAACACGACTGATGGTTTGGCTGGCTCGTCGACGTCGTACGGACGCCGCAGGGCCGTGAGCTCGGCGTACCACCGGACAAGCCGTCCATAGGCGTACATGGCCGTGTTGACTAATCTGTGACGGAACGCCCGGACAGCCGAGCCGTAGAGCAGGTGCGGCACGTACGCCGGGTTGGCCGAGTGGCCGACGATGGACGGTTGCATGTACGTGATCATGGGCGTCGGTACCACGTACACCATGGGCAGCCCAATGGCCGCGGCCAGGTGTGCCACACACTCGGAGCCCAGCGGCTCGGTGACCAGCAGGTCGAATCGGGCCGCAGTGTCAGTGCCGTTGACCATGAGCGCGCGGATCTGTTCCATATCGTACACCGCGTCGCAGAACTGTCTGCTCCACCGGACCACGGACGGCACGATGTACGACAGCCGGCTGTAGTCGGACAGCACGCGGGAGGCGAGTTCACCAGCGTGCCTCAGCAGAACGGCGGACGTGTCCACTTCCGTGTAATTGCCGTACGCGGACGCCGGCTTCTGCGCCGGGTACGACGTGAACGCCACCACGGAGTGGCCCCGGTCAGTGAGCGCCCGCAGCACGGCGCTCATAAAATTCCAGTGGCTCCGACCCGGCACGGTTTCCACGGCCAGTATGTTGGCCGCACGAAAGAGAGTCGGCGGTGGTGGCGTCGCGTGACCCGTGGTCAGCGCCGTCGCAGAGCAGAGGATGACGATGACACAAAGACGACGGGTCGGCGACATGACGGCGATTGGATTTGGCCTCACGCCGTCGAGTGATTTATATACTACGGCTAGGAGCAAGTGCCTCGAGGCTAATCGCTCAGTAATCTGCGGTGAACGAGAATCGCAGTTATGACGCGGCCACCGCCGCGATACAGTTGTAGTTGACGGAATCGTTACCACTCGTCGATGTCGGTGATGCGATGACGAAATCAGTAAAATATTATTAGAATAACAACACTTTTCTAGTTTCATCGTGGAAATTTCCGTGCCTATACCTATAACATAACTACCTATAGCTGGCAGTAGTGTTGGGGGGTTACAACCTTACAAGTTACTGTAAATAACGAAATCACTTTTTAAGTCAATTAAATGTCACTTTAGATGACATGTAGTAATGGAATTCGACACAACAAAAGTGAATAATTTATATACAATATTAAAATGTAATTCGAAACGTAGTCGTAATGTAATTACCAAAAATGAGTTCCCCGATACTGGCTGTAGGTAATAATTAATGACAAAAAAGGGTAAACTCACAAAACTACAAAGAATGACCTCAACACTCAACAGTTCAGTAAATGTCCTAAAAATGAAATCACATCTTAACAGCTATATAGAAAAGCAACGTCAAAGACGTTCCAAAAAAACAAAAAAAAATTTTCAACATCCGGTTTCTAAAAAAAATATTATAATTACTAATTGGGATAAAGTTATAGAATCATTTGCAAACAAAAAATATCGTAAAAAACATTTGTAACTATAAATTTATATTAAGAGATATTCTACATAATACTGTTATTTTTAATTTGTTACAATAAATTATCTTTTGTTTTATATTTAAATACAAAGAACAAAATGAAAAATGGTATAAAATAAGTTGTTTTGTATGGTTCCTGCAGTTTCATTTTAAATAATATATTTTGAGTAAAATAAAATGTATTTTTAGATGTGTTAAAATTGTCATTAGATAAAGTTATGATTATAAAGATTATATTTGATTTTCAGGTTGTAAATATTTTTGATTTTAAAGGCTTAAAACACTGCGAAAAACACTACCTCTCCCAAAAATTAGGTTTCTTAATCATTTAAATACTGAACACTACAGAACCGTATTAGTACATGATGGGTAATAAAGAACTGTGCCTAGGGCCTACGATAGTGTTAATCCGGGTCTGAATATTACGATGCGTTGACATATTTACAGGCGATAATCCGGAGCAACACCCATTGATGCAGCCTGTCACGTGTGATTATATATTATTGTTATTTGTTATGTAATTATAATATGCATATTACCTATTTGACGAAAAAAAAACGTAAACGATTTCGTAGACTCTCGTGATAATATAACGTATATTGTATAATATATTTTGCATACAGCGTGCCATGCGTGGTTTAACTGCAGTTTCTGTTGTATAGTTGACATGCGATGTTAATAATATATGTATAATATAACTACAGTCTACCTGTAAAAATTCGAGCAACCAGCTACGTGGTATCTATATAATCATAATAATAATATTATATGGTTATGAAAAGTGGTTAGTAATGTATCATAATTATTATTATCATTGAGATGTGCGTGGGTTAGGCACGATGCGATAATGTTTTTATGCTGTTTGTTCAGTTGCATTGATTTCCGCAGAAGGGTAGTTTTTTTGAAAATATATTCTGAATTCCTTTTCAAGGTAGAATTTTTTTGATTATACATATATTTTTGAAAAACAATTATTTTTACCCTTATTATCATAATTTTATTATAACATGTCTTATTTTTTCGAATTACTGAAACATATATTTTAATTTCATATTCCTAAGTATAATCTGTACACACTATATACTTATACAAAAGTTGAAGTCGATAATAACTTAATACAATTTTAGGTCAACTAAATACTGTCTAAATTTTTCCCCGGTACCCTAGGTACATACCATTAAACTTGATATGATAGTTTTTTGTCGCAGTCCATACTGACCAAATGTCATATTATTGTGATTTTCTCCGAGATTTTCTTTATGCTCACGGTTTGAAAACAAAAAGCTTGCAAATATAAATTATAGTGTACGATAATATTAAATATTTAAATAATGATACAAATATGTTAGGTACTATTTGTCTAAATCACAAAGTTTATAGAAGTGGTGTATACAAATATTATATTGTATTACATTTATATGCACTTTACTAACACTCAACTGCAGCAAACGACACACTGACACTATATAATTGTTATGACTTGAGTTTTTTAATCTACCACATATTATTAATTTTAATAACGCGTTTATTATTCAAAACAATACAAATTACTAACAAACGTGATAACTATAAATATATATTTATATTATATTATATTCAGTATATTATTCTGTTCTGTGATAATATATCATATAATACGGATTATTTAACAATATCTGATAGTCACCAACAACCAAGGCCGTAACTGGTGGGGGGGGGGGGGGCCCGGGGGGCCCGCCCCCCCCCCCCGAAATTTTTAAAAGTAGAAACATTTTAGCGGTGAATATTATTTAACTATACTAAAACTATACCTAGAAAAAATGTTAGACCCCCCCCGAAATTTTTTTCCAGTTACGGCCTTGCCAACAACAACCATTCTTATAAATGCATTTGACAACTCGTAGCTCTATAATAAACACGTGCACGTGAGTTACAGACAACGTTCAACCGGAAAGTTTTCTTCCAATCATCGTAAATTGTCAACCTCTTTATCTGGGTAGTAATATTCGAAGGGAAATGTTGTGGCGACCGATGAGTTATCGGAACCATCACATAGATTTTTGTTGTTCACTCGATGACTTTTGTCGGACACGTGGTGACGATTTTTGGGGTCGACGTGATGAACTTTTCTAGGTGGACGTCGACTTTGTTGCTGAACACGCTTCGTCTATATCCAATGCTCGTAGAGAGCCCGAAGTAGTGGACGTTTGCAGCTAACTCGGGGGGTCGACAACCGTGGGACACTCGTCTTTTGAATACGGGTGGACATTCGACGGCCACGTGTTGATTTTTGCCAGTCACGATTTTCATGGCCAAGCATTGTCTTTTGTTGTAGGTTTAACGATGATTTTTTATGATGGTGTGGTAAACGTCTACTTTTTTCGGCTGCAGCTTGACGAACTTTGCGCGGCTGCAAATGTCGACCTTTGCTGGCCAAGGGCTGTCTTGTATTTTGTTGGTTTCTCATCATTTCTATAGAAGGTATAATATCACGTTCTATTAACATATTGAATTTATATGTCTGTTAAAAAAGATTAAACGTGTTGGACAAATTTGGACAGTCAATTTATTTCGAATTACGACCACAAAATATGTTGGGTTACCCTTGCGTTTGCATGTAGTTTTGTCATTAAACAGTAATATAATACGATTTAAGATTTATGTTAGTCATTCATACCGTAAAATTAATAAATATGCATTATGTCAAAATATTGTATTCGTTCACTCTCTAATTATCGATGTCGTTGGTTTTCGCGAGTATCTCGAGGAAGATATTATTAAGCTTAAGTCCAACCAATTTTGTTTTAAACAAAAGAGCTATTTAAATAATTAAAATTGAAAAATTAGTTGAAATAAAATGGTTTTAATTTAATTATAAGATTCTCTAAGTTTTAAAAACATCATGTCTTTAGTATAAGTAAAAATGTTTTAAAAAAATAATAGCTGAACAATTATTTATTGTGTATCTTATTTTTGATTAAATAATTTGATTTTCTTAGTGTAAAAAGTAATATTTTCTTTTTACAAATAACATATATAAATGTATTATAACAATGATAATTGTTGTGCTATTATTTAATTCTTAAGATTTCGTTGAATTAAATTTGTACATTGATTATTTTTATGGTGACATTTTATACTTTTATAAGTTAGAAATCATCATCTTTTTTCTTTAAATGAATAGTCGTTTTTCATTAATCCTACGACACTTTTTTCTGAGTGTTATAATATAATGACTTTATGCAAACATTTATAGTTATATTGGTTTACAAAGATGTGTATTTTTTAAGTGCCTAAAGGTACTTATTCGTAAAGTTGTAAAAATACCTAGAAAAAATTATTCCTATAAAATGGTTGAAAATATTTCTTGTACATTTGTAATGTATCTATAATTAGAATAGAGTATAGGTAGGTAATAATTAGAGCTAGGATTTTAAAAACCTAAAAATTACACAAAAATGCACTAAAAAAATGCAAAAAATGACCTAAAAACTTTAAATAATGAACTTAAAAAATAACCAAAAAATGTACTTAGATGAGCGAAAAAAATTTATTTTAAAAATAAATATTATTATTAATTATTAACTATGAACACAATAGACTTGTGAATGTAACCGTTTCCTGATAAAATTATTCTGAAAAATCAATAAAAGTATAAATTAAAATAATTTAATCAAAAATATATCATTTTTTTTTCACCTGTACCCTTATTATTGCATTGCACAATTAGATGATTTTTAAGATTTTCAAACAGGAAGCTGCGATGGCGGTCAGATAAAATATTTTTATATGAAGAAAAACTTCGTTCAACGTCCACAGAAGTAACAGGGGCATATTTGAAATGAACCATATCATTTAAAGTTAGGTCTTCCAGAATATCATCTCTACTTGTTGTATTTTCACCGTCCAGAATAGCAAATATATTTTTGGAGGCAACTGCAACATTACAAACTTTACAAAAAAGCACCATACCGTCCGTAGAAAAAATATCGGCACCAAACTCACTCATAAAACTAAGTAAACGACTTCCTACTGCTGACTTAATTTTTGGCATTTTGTACAATTAAGATCGGTAGAACCACTTAGGTACGTGTCGAATTCACTACTAAAGCTACTTTTGTATATCTAAATAGTTATGGGTTCGTTCGATATTTAATCTTATCGGATAAATCAACAATTAATTATATTACTTTTTCAATATCAATGGACTGGAGTAGGTAATTACCTATAAAGGTACTTATTGGGATTACCTTTACAAAAAATATTAAAAAAGCTTAAAATAAACAAAAATTAGTTTAAATACACAAAATGAAAGTAATATTTGTAATATTAAGTAAAAATGATACTACTTATTTTATACAGTGTTTTCTATACCTATACAATTATTTCATGACGATTAGTCCCATTGAGTTTCATAAATATTAATTATTGATTAAAATATTGGAGAACTGTCAACACACAATGCGGAGACATGGAGTTATACATTGGTAATATGGTTATAGATATTGCAAAATTGCACAAAAAACCAAAGTTGTTGAACGTCAATGCATGATACCAAATACAAACTAATAAACTATCTATAATTGACTCTCTGTGGTCCATAATTGAGGTAAAAATCATATTTGTATACGAATGTAGGTATACTTAACTATATTTTAATTAGTAATATAATCATTAATTACTATGTATTTAGTATCTACAAATCCTATACAATATTCATTATGCATTTAGCATTTATGCGTCAGGCGAGTATAACGGGTAGAAAATACGGATACTAATTAGTAATTACATTTTATGATAATATAACCACAATGATATCTGGGTGACAGGCAGCATTATACATTCATTACGTTACTAGTTTTTTTATGAACATTCATAACTCAAACTATATTATCTGCACTCTGCAGTTTATTATTCAATGTCGTACACAGATATTTTCAACGGTGGGAGGGGGTGTTATTAAAAATTTTTTATGCATATATACCTATGTATATCAATATATTTTTTAAAAATTACTAATTTTTATACATCTTAAGCATTACAATTTTTAACCCCTACCCCCCCCCCCCACCATTTGTAATCCACTGCTATTATTAATATATACCTAGGCATCAAAAAATTTAAAAAGCTTAAATTGAATAAATCAGATTAAAATATAATATTTTTTATTGGCATTTGATACTGAATTTAAACTTGTTTTGCTTAATTAGAACTTTTTTGTCTGTCCAAGTTTAAAATGTAATATGTATATAACTATTTTTAAAGATACCTAAGTAAAAAAGTCTATACTTAAAACGAAAAAATCAAGTTTGATTTTAATTATGCCTACGAGAGATGAAAAATACAATTTTAGGACATAATACCTAGCCCAAATTACAGTGGTTTCTCAAGTTGAATTTAAAATTATGGAGCTGGCTGTTGTAATATGTTATTGCCAATTTGGAGAGTATTTAATTGTATTACTGCGACACGAGCACAACGTTATAACGTGATGTCGTTCATCTATCGTTTGAGCTCAGTCACGCAAGCCTCTTCATATATTATCACCTACATGGCTACATATCACTTAAATCGTTTTCATATAGGTAGTATTAAATGTTTTATTTTGAAAGAATTACAAGATAATCATAATAAACAATAATATAATATTTACAATAATTTTTTTTCGGATGGGGAGAAAAAATAATATGAATAACACTTCTTGGAAATTGATTGGTTTGGATATGAATATTAAATTGTTTTAATTGAGTCACAGGGGAAAATAAAACGCAATGGAATTATTTCAAGCACTATTGTCTATTAAAATTCATTTGTTTAAGAAACAATTACTGTACACGTTGTAAATTATGAACAGTTAATATTAAATCATATCATAATAATAGTGCAGCTTGGGACATACAAATGCTAACATTTAATGAATGGCAACGATGATGGCACCAGAAATGGATATCCTACACAAATAAACTAAATCACATCAAACATAACACTGAAAATTGGACATTTCCTACCGAAATACCCAGACAATTTGAAGTTATCTTTACAAGACTCAAAATCGGACACACTCAATTTTCCACAGTTTTTTAATGGCCAAAGAAGAACCCCCTACCCCCAATATGCACTTCGTAGTTAATATCATCCAATTCATCACAGCCACCAAACTTCAAACCAAAATTTAAAACATAATATTTAGAATAAGTAGACAATATAGGTAATAAATTAAATTATTTTTAAACCCAACAGCCCATGTTGCCAAGGGCGTCAGTCGTTTCCGCCAAAACGAAAAAGGTTCGATTTTCATTTTCGCCAAATCTATTTCTGCCTACCTGTCTAAATATTATGAAAACCATTTAGAGTTACCCGGGAACCACCACGAGGGGGTGGTTCTCATTGACCCCCAAAAATTGTTTGACTTAATTTTTAGATTAAAATTAAGTTAATTAAAATTGAATTTGCCTTACAATATAATATGTAACGTCGAATATTTTTGAATAATTATTTAGTATTTATTATTTTGAATAATTGTTATATACCTTTTTAAAAAGGTCATTAAAAAATATTTTTGTTTTTGCATTCGTTTTTTAGTTATTGCGTTATTTGTATGAATTAGTCGTTTTTTATATTACATCTGATAGGTTTTTGCATGTATAAGTTGCAACTGTTAATTTTAATGCATACGCTGTTTTGAACATTTGAAATTAAAATATTTAAAGGGTTCTCAAACTCCAACTCAATAATATTTGTAGAAATAGATTTGGCGGAAATGAAAATCGAACCTTCTTTGTTTTGGCAGAAACGAAAGTGGGCGGAAACGAAAATCGAGTTTTGAAGTGGAAACGAAAATCGAGTTTTGAAGCGGTAACGATGACCACCCGTTGCCAATCGGCTCGACGGTCTTTTATTCATAATATATAAAAAAAGAAATAATATAGGTACCTTAAATTTGGGAAAATTGATGTATTTTACATTTTAATACTGTTATGAACTCTCTCTTAGTCTCTTCCACACAGCCTATGGTTTGGATGTAATCAACTGGCAACTTATGTAATTTTTTTCTTATAAATTGCAAATTTATAGTTGAAAGAATAATAAATATTATTAATATGTATACAATAATGCACCATTTAAATTTTAAATCTGGAAGCTCATAAAAAAAAAAAATTTTAAAGGCTTAGTTATTAAATACTGTACTACTGTATAGACGTACAGTACCTACTTATATTGTATCTATTATTCATTAATCCTATATGTAAATATAATATACTTGTAAAGTTATTTATTTATTTTTACCTTAACAGCCGCAATGGGTAGAATCGGGTAAAATACAGTGGATATAATATACATTAACATACATAATAAATATACAAATGTTCAAAATTATTTACCTACATTTACAGTTTGAACATTGGATCGTAATTAAAATCATAATTATCTAATTCATTATATATGACTAGTATATAAGCGATGTATTGGACTGTTAAGAACGTAATTTTTAGAAGTAAAAGGAACATGGAAACTATTAGGTTAGTTCTTGAGTTAAATGACGTGACATGGAACCGAATAAATTGTACCAATTCAGAGCAGTTTAACTTACCATTGTTTAAGTTATATACCTGCTACTAACTGACATCAGAGAGTTTACAACCTAAAGTAAACTCAAACAGTCAACCATATGCATAAAGCGTTTTAGTATGTTTTGGTTTTTTTCGACTTAGGACTCTCTGATAGGTTTTGTATCTTTGACCCAAAAATGTACATTTTTAGATCAATCTCAATATTGCACAGTATGCACTACCTATAGATCCGGACCAGATAGCTTGTGTCTTTGAAATCAGAACATGTTATTTTTATGAAACGAAGTATCTACTCTAAAAGTACAGAAAAAATAGGTGTAGAACTGTTGAAATATTTGTTTTTACTTTTTAGTTATCTAACAGGTATCAAGGAAACTATATAATATAAATTATTGTAGTAGGAATCTATATTGTACAAATAATACCTTATCTTAAATGTAAAATTATTGAGTAAAACTAAGAATAATTCATCAAAAGTACCTAAATGATCTGCAGCTATTAACTCTATAAGGAGATCTATACTACGCACTAGTAGACACTGCGTTTATTAAAATTAAAATTAAATTATTAAAATATATAATATATTAATGGTTACTAAAAAGTTATTTAAATTTTAACATTTTTTTATTGAAAAAAAAATATAATAATGCATATTTGTTATTACATCGAAAATCAACATAGCTATAATACTTATTTATATAAAAATTATCTACCACGGTTAAAACAACAACAAAATATACTAATTATAATTTATAAACAATTAGATATTACTATTGTTTTGATTATATTATTTACATTTAATAAGCTCATCTTAATTATGTACTTAACAAAAACTCTGCAGTAAATTTAAATTTTATAAATGATTGCATTTATTAAACTAAAATATGATTCAATCTCTATAATATAGTATACTTTCATCTACATGGCTATTTTGTGAGATTTAAAGTTTATTGAAAAATACGTTCTGTTTAGGAACAAACCGCGGGTTACATGTAAAAACTATCCAAAACATAAAACCATAAAGTACACAATATAATAATAATAATCTACAGTGCGGATAAAACTCCGTTTACAATAATCGTATAAAATATTTAACATAAGCTACAACAAATTAAAGTGTAACATTTTAAATTATGGATTTGATTTTTTTTCTTTACATTTAAACATGATTTGTATTTATCAATATAAGCCGTATTACCTGCCGCCATTAAAACGTTTGTAGAAGAAAATTCCTTTATTGTTTTTTATGTAGAACAAATCTTTAGTTCATGTATCGATTATATATTTATTTTATTATATTTTATATTATATATAGGCATTTAAAATTGTAAACGCTTGATACGAAATTAACAATGAATGTATATTACCAAAAATGAGTTTAAATTAAAATCTTAGATAATATTATATTTATGATCTAAGATTAAAATACAAAATGTCAAGTATTTCTTATAAATACCAACTGAAAAAACCCGGAACTCCATTATAACCATATACCTTATACTAGGTAGTAGGTACTAAACAAGCAATGCGTGTATAGAAAGCGGTACAACATAGACGGCACTTGTTGTTTACTCAATATGTATGGTAGTGAGGGGTAGTAGGGTAAGATATATATTATATAGATTATTGTATTTTGTCGTCAAGACAGCCTACATCACTGCTAGATGTTGTACCGCCGTCCGTTGTTATACACGGTTCTTGTCCAGTACCTAGTATAAGGTATATGGTTATAACCCGAATGGGGTTCTCTTCTGGTATGTTATTTAAAGGATTTAAGTATTTCAAAAAAAGTCCAGCTGACGAGAAGTGAGCGCTCAAAGTCGATGGGCGACGTAGAAATCTTGTTGGAACCCGGAGTTCTCCGTATTGTACGTACTATAGAGTAGAAACTGTACATCACGAATTAAAATAAACTGGATATCCAACGACCTACATGAACACCTATTTTTTTAGACCCAAACTGAGTTGTCAGAAAATGTGTTGCAAACTACACATAGCGCTTGTTATCATATTACTGGTAACTTTTATAAAATAATTTAGCTTCAAATCTGTAAATAGTACGAATTTAATCAATGCTTAAATGCTTTAAAATTATCATTACATTATATTTTTATATTTTATATATTTTAGAATACTCAATCTATTAGTATACATTTCATTCTCTTGGATCTCTAGTATACTTTTACACTTTTAGAAATTAAGTTTAGGATTTTCTTATCATGTACCATTGAGAATCCAGTATATTTTAATTCGTTTTGTACATAGTTTTAAAAAGCGTGCAAATTATTTTGATAACCAATAAAAGAAATTTGTCACTTGTAGCGCTCGCATCAGCTCTCACTTTTTGTGACCCGGACTCATAAACATACTCTAAGACCTAAGTTGATATTTTAGATGATTTCAAGGACATCATCTTTCGAGTGTTAATGAAATGAAAAAATATAAGGAATTTTCTAATTCTTAATACATAACTATCAACTACTTGTTTCTTAATGGTAATGAGTTTTGTTTAGTTCACAAAACTTAAATGTATAATTTTGAAATGAACGGAAGAAGATATACGTTAAGTACGCAAAAATAACTAGTGATGTGACTACAACAGTGATTATATCTAGCATCAAGTATTGGTACCAAGTCAGTTTAAGAGCTTTAGAGTTTAAATGGTAAGCTCCATTATGGCGTAGTACATATTCGAACCAATAGTTGACCATTTCTGATGGCGGAACTGGTCGGTCCTTGAAGCGTTTCGAAACGGTTTTTGCACGAAGAAAGTACCTATACAAAGCAAAGACAGTAATGTATTAATTTAACTTTTTTTTAAAATTAGATTAAATAAAAAAAATTTAATTTACCTATTATAAATAAAGTATGAATTATATATTCATTAAGATTTAAGGTTAAAATAATTTTAAAAAATTGTTTAACATGATTATAACTATTATTTACTATATCTTTACTAGTGACCTCAAAAGTTATAAACTCAATTAAATATTTAAATCTGAGTAAATACCTTAAAAGTTTAACCTGTTTATTTTAGGTAACATTCAAAATTCAAATATAAAGTATTTGCGTATGTTATTAATGTGATCAGGATTTAATTGTACCTAATCATAAATAAAGTAAGTATAATAAGATTAAATATATACGACCAAAATAGTTAATTTATTTTTAAGAAATAAATAATAATACGTAATAATTTAATATAGTAGTATTTAAATCATAAGTAAATATCGTAAATCGTAATTAATCCATAAGCATAATTGCTAATATTATTATAATATATTATTATTATTCTAATGAATAATATAGGTAAATAGTGGTTAATATTTACACTAAATCTTCAACGAATAACATAATGGATTGTTGCCTGTTGGAGTGTTGGATTATATTAAATAGGTGATACCCATTATTGTTAATGACGATCATGTTTAAAATAAATAACTGTTTATACTAAAGTACTTATACTGATCAAATAAACGCAACAATCGGTGTTTTATCTTAATTATTCTATATTATGTTGAACTGTAGACATTAAGATTATTTTTATATAAAAATTCAAATTGGCTAAGTTTATTTATTATTTTTTAGTAAAATGAAAACAATCTGTTATTGATTTATTAATGGTACCTAATTATAATAGTAATTGGATCGAACGACTGAATATCATTAAATTACAATAGCCATTATATATTAAAACCATTCATAAAATTTTTTAATAATGCATGTTAAACATCCAACAATGCGTCACTTTTAGAAATAGGTAGGTAGGTATAATTAGGACGATGATAGTGTGTATACACTAAATTCACTTACTTTTTATCATTTATGAGCTTGTTAATTTTTTCCAAAAACGCAATTTTATTAACAGTCAATAAATCCATCGATAACGCCATTCCCGCGTCCACCAAATTACCCACGTTTCTTGGTTGGTCATAATAAAGAGGGAATCCGAGAACTGGAACTCCAGCATCTACGGCTTCATACACTCCAGATATTCCACCATGGCTTATAAATAACTTTACATTTGGATGAACTGCAATTTAATTATGATAACTTATAATTGTTTTGACTGTAAATTTAATATTTTAGTAACTTACGAAGAATATCTCTTTGTGGGAACCATTTTCTGGTCATTATATTCTTGGGCAAGCCACTAATTTCACCATCATACTTCCACAATACTCTTTGAGGAACTTCTGCAAACGTTTCAATGAATGTTCGTTGAATGTGTTTCGGTAGGGTTGACATTGATGACACGGATCCAAATGTAAAGTATATTATTCCATGTGGTGAATTTTCAATAAATTCGAATATGTCCTGGTGTATAAAAATTATACGATTAGAAAGACTGATGAGTAAAACTTAAAAGCGTTGTTATAGTACCAACATTGACAATACTCACGTCCGGCAACACTCCAGGGGGCTGCAGGTGGATGCCACCGATCTGTATCATGTTGACCGGGAAAGGTCGAGGCGATTCGGTGATGAAATGCGTGTTGATGAACACCAACGACGGATTGTGCCGGACGCCGTCGTAGAACTTCGGTTCGTGGTACATCATCCGGACGTTCGTCAACCAAGGCACGATCTTGACGTACGCGAACAGTGCTACGTTGGCCAACCGCTGCATGAAGCCGTCCATGGCCGCGCCGTTGTACAGCAGGTTGGGCACGTACGACGGGCTAGGCTCGGTGCCGAATATCAACATCTCCATGGGCGTGATCATCGACGACGGGATCGCGTAGATTTCGGGCACGCGCAGCCTGTGCGCCAGGTATGACAGGCACGGCGAGTAAAACGGCTCAAGCAGGACCACGTCGTAGCGGCCGTCAGCGCCGCGGCTTAACAATTCTCTGATCGGCGCGAAGTCGAAGAATGCGTCGCAAATGTCGCGCTCGTGGCTGCGCTCCGGCATCGGCGGCAGCAAGTTCACCACCGACCCGAACTGTTCGATCATGTCCACCGCGTCGGTCACCGGGTAAACTGGGAACACCCGCGACGCGTCGATTTCCGTGTAGTTCTCGCGATCGCCGGTGGGCAGCGGCGTGATGACGGTCACCTGGTGCCGGACCGCCAACAAGTCTAGTATGGACTTCATGAACTGCCAGTGGCTCTTACTGCCCTGAGGTTCGATCGCCAATATCCGAGCTCCGAAGATGACCCCGGGACACGATTGCACGGCTAGCAATGCTAGCAACAGTAACATTTTCATCCTATACAATATTATACAGGTAATTATATTTTAGACTTTAGAGTACCGCAGGGACGTACCTAGACATTTTTTAAGGGGAGGGGGTGAACCTTTAAATTAAAATGTTGATCATTATCATTTTGCTGACAATGAGAGTAATTTTATACATTAAAAAGAACGTAAATCTGTTGGTACTTTTGAGGGGTTAAAATTGAAAATGTCCGGTACTTTTCAAAAATAATTGAGTAAAACAATAACCTAACCTAACCTAACCTAACCTAACGAGAATTTTCAAGCACATCTATAATTTATTACCAACAAAATCGATATTTTATTTTTTGAAATTCAAAAACGAATAACTGTATGGGTACTTGAAATTGTTATCAAATGTTTATATCATTATTTCTTATTATTTATTTCAAATAAAATTAGTGACACCCAAATAATTATGACATTTTATTTTAATTGTCGATTAATGACAATAATTTAATAAATCTTACAGTATATTTTATTGCTTAAGGTTGATAATTTAATAAATGATTAAGATAATATGGTAATTAAACAATATTTTTTAAAATTCATTAATACAATACTAAAAAGCAAATAAATCCTATAAGTACATTATTAAAATATATGCATACAAATACATTATACAATTTACTTATAGATTATGCATATACAAGTTTATTTACTAACCTTATTTGTATAGAACCCAAAGAAATACATAAATTAATTATTATGAACCGTGGTATTTTGAATGAAACTCTTGTTCGGTGGAGTATGAACGAATGTCAAAATATATTTAATACGACTCGAAAAGAAACATTAAACGCAAATAGTGTAGGTACATACTAAGTACATAAGATAAAAACAATTAACCGATAAACGTGCAAATCTTAGTAGAAATCTAATTCAGATAATATTATATACATATATGTATTAATTCATTGCAATTAACAAAAATGCAGGTCAATGAACCTAAAACCACTATCATAATACTGGCATAAATATATATTTATTTATTTTCTAATAACATATAATTAGAACAAACCTATTTTTTTTCTCATACAATATTGAAATTGCAGCGTTTAAATAAACTTTTGCATATATGTACACAATGTATAAAATAAACAATACTTATTAGTTATTACCAATACAATTTAATGAAAATTTACTTAGCTAACTGAATTGGTAGGTACGTTGTAGATGGAATTAAAATGTTAAGATATTTTATTAAAATTATATTTTGGTTCCTACATGTATGGATTACAATCACCTATTTGATAACACACAAATTATATAGTAAATTTAAGCTAGAAAAAAATAATCAATTCACATTTCATAAATTTTGAATTTCGGTAAATTTATCAAAATGTGTTGGAAAATTTTCAATGTTTAAAAACTAAACTGCACATGACAATAGGTGTATTAAAACATTGCAAATTAAAAAAAAATAGAAGAATTTAATCTCAATTTTTCTTAATATTACATTTCTCTACTCTTGAAATTAAAACACTTTGTTTAATTATCTCTAGTTTATTTCTTTCAAGCCAAGTTTATGTAATATATATATGATACGTATCGTAACTTAAATAAACTAAATAATTGTTATACAAATTTATGTTTATTTTAAAATACACCTAGTTAATTATACATTTATTGCTTTTTTAAGAAATAATCGTAATACATATAAATTTGAGTACCTATCTAGCATAAAATGAATCTCTCCGTATATACTTATCCTCCCTTCCTACAATGCTATAATGCAAATGGCATATATACTAAATATAGGTACTGTATAATGTTTACTATGCACAAATAAATAAACTTCGAATAACAATGCTATTAAAGTCCATACATATAAAATGTACTATGCATTTTAAAACAAAATAAAAATAAGATACATGTTACAAAATAATTGCACGTCATACATATTAGTTATTGCATAAACTAATATACTTTTGCCCCCATTTCTAAATTGAACAACGTAATTTAGCCTGAATAAGGTATAGGTTATTCTGCGTAAATGTGTGTGTATATATTATGAAATTTTTCAAATCTAATTTTTTTATTATTCGAATATCTATAGTTGAATATATTTACATAATTTATTTCTAAGAACTACATAAATAATTATTACAATTTATGATCAATTATAATTGAGTAATCTTTAAATTTGGTGTAAATAATAATATTTATAAGTAATGTCTTTTAATTTTTTTCCTATCTATTCTACTGCCCTTTATTAAATTAGTGTAGCAATATTAGGACTAACTGTGTAACAATAGAATATAATTATTAAGCGTATTATTATCTTATTATCATATTTATATACGTGTTACTATAGTTACTATTGCACAAATGGTAAGGTAATTTATTGTATTAACAACTTATAAACGATTTTTATTTCATCATACGAGATTTATTAATTATTTAAATATTTAAATGATGGTAAGTAGTGGTTTTTCGGTTAGCAAACGGTTTAATTTATTTATAAGGAAATAGTATTTTAATTAAGCTGTAAAAACTGCATTATTTTTCTTTAAATTACCTAGCAGTTACAAATTAATTTTTAAATCGTTAAATTAATAATGATAGTTAGAAAAATACTAGGTAGATAAATAAACTGAAGTTGTACTAGTTGTAGTGAGTGTATAATCATAATAATTATGTATATTTAAATGTTAATAGTTAGTAGTTACTATTAATTTAACTATATTATGTTACCACACCATAATGAGCACTAAATAATCATTTTTTTTGTATGACACATTTATGTATTTGAGATAATAATATTGTTTAAGATTTTGTTAAAAATTCTTTAACAACTAAAATATAAAAATAATTTAAGATTATTCAATATTCGCCCTTTATAATATGAAAATATAGTGTAAAGTATGTATCTAAAGTTCTAACTACGTTACATTTTTGAAAAGTAAAACTCAAAACATTTATTATAAGCATGAAACTCGTCAGCCGTCACCATATAACTTAAACATTAATTTCAGATAAAAAAATCACACCGAATTAAACACAAACCTCCTAGTAACGTACCTTTGAATATTTTAATCAGTGTTAAATCTGAGGTAGGGATAAGAAATCAAATGCTAACAAAATTTAAACTTTCAAAAATCAAACTATTATTTGCAAAATCACCAATGAACTACTATTATCATCATACCTAACCATACAGACCTAAATATTAAAACCATACATGATCATGTACATTTTTTATAAAAGATTCCACTCCAGACTCTCTTAAAAACTTACCTCTTTATATTTAAAATAGCCTCAATAACAAGTCATAATTCTCCGAGAACGATTAAATATAAATAAACTATACATTATGTATGATTAAGTAAAGACAAAAAGTATGTGACTTCTACCATCAAACTGATCACTATTTATATTAATTTAATTCATATAATTCTAACTATGCTCTAACTATTTGGGTTTAGATTGTATATATATTAAAACAAATATATTTAAATATTAATTGCGGGATAAGGGAATCATTCCCATGACATCCACCTTGCTACGCCACTGAAATATAATGTAATAATTAAAATATCTGATGGAGTACCCAAGTCACAATGAACAAAAATGAAAGAATTAAGACAGTATATTAATATATATATATATATATATATATATGTACACCCAACTAGTTGTGTGGATTTTGAGTCAATTTTATAACATTTTATCTAAACTTTCATGATTTTTCTGAAGCCAGTTTATTCTCTCTGTACGAATTTATTTTTTGTATACAAGATTATGATCACCCAATTTTTTTAAACCAATTTTGTTCATAGACTTCAATAATTTCTAAGACCTAAATTGAATTTAAAAAAATTGTAACTACACATTTTCCAAAAAAAATGAGACCATGTGTTTGGATCGCTAGATCACATTGAGTGAATACCAAAATTAACTTTAAAAAAATGTCACAAAAATGTATGAAATTGAGAAATTAACGTCGAGCCATTATTTTACGAACATACCAATCACCATAACTATTTTTTTCGTAACTTCTTTAATAATGATTTTCGCAAAAAATTTCACAAGGTTTCAAAATTAAGGTTGAAAAATACGCCTTTCAAATTTGTTTTGAAATCAATGAGGGGCGTGGCAGTAAAGTACATTTTATCCAAAATACTAAGACTGACCATTTATTTCTTGGTGACTTTAATAGTCGAAACATAGTTTATTAGTTATTAAATTTAGCTACCAACCAGTTAGTAAACAATTTTAAGACTTACCTACTTATTTGACAAGAAGTCACGAAAAGTTCTTCTTTTAGTCACGAAAAAAATTGTTTTTCCAATATACCTATATTATATTATACCTATACTGGTTGGTATTCTTCTTTTGATATTATGCATTCGTTATTGTACAATGTGTCTTAAATCCTTCCAAAAGTCGGTAGTAGTTTGCTTCACTAAAAACATCTAAAGAGCACATAATATAATATATTATATTAAAATGTATTTAATTTGTATCATTTTTCAAAAATATACTAAGTAAGCTTTACTTTATAGTTGTCAACAGTAAACAGTAATATTTATTCTCAGGTTTTGACGAACATGATGTTCCTTCACAACACTACTACTTTAAAATAGTTCCATTCCTTAGTATAGTAATGTAGAAACTAGAAGGTTTATCTCATTCGACTTCCATCACTTTTAAACCTTGGTTCCACCTCCTTAAAACCACTAAAAATACAATTGTCTTTTTTGATCGTTTTGCCAATTGCAAAACATTTTTCCCTGCTCATTTCTTAAAATTATTTCCCAATCGGCACACATCATTTTGATAGGTAAATGGATTTTATATTTTATTATTATTTTTTTTTTAAATCACATGCGTGTCATGACTACTCATGTTTGTGTTTTCAATATTAATTTTTTAGGGGACGGTAATTATTATTTATATTTACATGTATGGATGTGATACTATTATTAAAACTTTAATTTAAAATAACTATATTTGAATTACAACTTTCTATATAGATAATAAAAAATTAAGATAGATAAGTTCTTAGTTAAAAAAATAAAATATAATTATTGGTATGTACAAAATAGTATTTAAGATAAGATACCATAATATGAGTTTCAAATAGCAAAATAATATTAAGTAAAATGTAAAAATATGATATAATTTATTAATGAATAATTACGTCGATTAATTAGTTATGTAATTATCTAGGGATCGTATTACAATTGAAATATAAGAGTTAATTATTAAAAAAATATACTTATAATATTATTTGAAAATATATGCAGCTGGCAAACATTGTTTAACCTAAATGGTACAAAAATCAAACAAAATTGAATGGGTCAGATGTGTTCCATGATTTCAAAGTTATCCCTTTGACATTTTCAGAAACATATCGTTAAAATAAAAATTATGTTAATGTTAATAATATTTCGGGAGTTGTGTGCTATTTGTAGCGACTATAGCTATGGTGCGTACATTAGAACTTTGATATTAATAAGAGTAGTTTATTATCATTTACATAAAATACAACATTTTTCATTGTTAACCGCTCAAATCATTTTAGATTTATTATATTTCTAACTTTTAGTACAAATACATAAGTACATATACCATAACCTTATAATATTATTAATTTAACTTATAAATCAATAAGTAATTAAACAACTTTTTGGTAACAATATTCTACAGAAGCACAAACGCACATGGAGACTCTTAAAAAATATATTTTGTTAAAATTTTAAATTTTAAATAAATTGAATACAAAAATATTGACAGCAAAATTACTACTACCATAATTATATCCAATAACATGTTTTGGTACCAAGAAGCTGATTTGTGAGCTTCATCGTGAAGATAATAAGATCTGTGGTGTCGTAGAACATAATCAATCGAATATTTTACCGATTCAGAAGGTGAAAGTGGACGATCTTTAAAGAATTTTGATACCAGTTTTGCATTACTAGTATACCTGTGGTGTAAAACGCATATGTATAATAGGTACATTTAAATATATATTTTTATTTTATACTGATAAATTTATAAAAAACATGCAAAGTTTTAAATTAGGTTTGATTATGGTTAAATTTAAATGTATAATATTAATACAAATAATAATTCCCGTATAAATTAAATCAAATAAAAAAGCGAGAAAGTGTGTTACGTTCTGCTGTACATTAAGTGTCTAGACAAGCCATTGTATGGATATGTTAAATTTGAATTCAATTATATAAAATCATTGTATACGAAAAAAGATTTTTAGCGGAGACCAACCTATAATATTATCAAGTATATTTTATGATATTATAATGATTAAAGTAATATTTTTACTATTAAGCTTAAAAAGGTAGTAGCCAGTAAGACGTGGGTTAAATTAATTTTGAATGAAAATTTTAAAATGTCCTTGTGGATATTAAGTATACTAATATAATTTGTAAGTTTCAAGCACCCAGGAATAATATTTTTAAATTACAGCAGTTAACAAAATAACTACAATCATTAATCTTTGTTTAAATATCTAATGTTGTCCAAATATTAACTTGAAATAACTATTAAAAAAATGTGTTTATGTACTCTTTTTGACTTTCTGATTACAGTTTAAACTACTTGATTTAAATGCAAAATAATTTGTAAATGTTCAGTTTGATAAATTTTACCAAAATTTGAACTTTAAATACTTATAAAAAAACTAAGGTATGTATTTTTTAACTAATATTGTAACAATGTGCGAGAAGCCTTGCATTCAATTTTCAAGCTTTTTTGGCCTAACAAATGACATCATATTGTTGAGTTACTCGCGAGTTTTTCTCAGTGAAGCCCAATAATCTTACGATATTAATTTAAATAAAAACCAAATAAATATTGTCATTTATAGAAAGAAAAAAAAATTGAATGTCCCAAAACAAATCAAAACATTTTTTTTTATGTTATCAAGTACCTATATAAAATGATGAAATAAAAATTTGGTGGAAATTTCATGTATCTAAGCTAGAGGTACCTTCAGAGGTACACACCAAAACCTAAAATCGAATTTATTGAAAATTTAATGAAAAATTCTCGTTTTTTCTAAATATTTTTGTTGTTTTTTCTAAACTACGGGGAAGTTTGACCTAATGCACCAACTAGATTCACTTTCCAACCACAAAAGATACTGAAGTTGAAAAAGAATTTAACTTTTGTGGTATATAAATATATTATATTATATTACATAAAGGTACTCATACACTGTAACGTACTTTTTATTTTTGATAAGTTCATTAATTGTCTTTAATAATGAATCTTTAGTTATAGTTCGTATGTCCATCGATAATGCCATTCCTGCGTCCACTAAATTACCCACGTTTCTTGGTTGGTCAAAGAAAAGAGGGAATCCAAGAATTGGTAATCCAGCATCAACAGCTTCATATACTCCAGATATTCCACCATGGCTTAGAAATAACTTTACGTTTGGATGAACTGAAATGTAATTATGACAACTTATCTTTGCTTTAATATATTTAACATTTTGGTAACATACGAAGAATTTCTCGTTGTGGGAACCATTTTCTAGTCATTATATTTTTGGGTAAGTCATTAATTTCACATTCATACTTCCACAATATTCTTTGAGGAACTTGTGCAAACGTGTCAATGAATGTTCGTTGAATGTGTTTCGGTAGGGTTGACATTGATGACACGGATCCAAATGTAAAGTATATTATTCCATGTGGTGAATTTTCAATAAATTCTAATATGTCCTGAAGTATGATGATTATATAATTAAAAAAGACTGATAAATAACAGCTTTCTAGTATACTTAACAAAGTTTTTTTTTCAATGATATAATATATTATAGTTTTTTACGCTTGATACATATATTGGGGAACTTGCAAAAACGAGCAACTAACCATTGTTGGTACTGATGAGAGATAACTTTTAAAATATTTGAATTAATATTTAAATATATTTAAGATTGAAAATTTTAATTCTTCTCAATCCGCCAGGGAAAAGTTAATGGACAAAAATAACCTACCCTACTCTACGTCCATATACATTATACTTATATTAATTATGTTAGCTATTTTGCCTATTTTGTTGTGACGATGATACTGTTTTATTTTTGTTACTTACAGATATAAGTTAACTATTCATAGACAAAATCAGCTATGCTAAATACTATAAAAAAACCAATAAATAATAACCATTTCCACCCGTCGTTCCATCATCCTCGATACAAGCGAATATCAACCCAAGCTCTAAGTAAAAACCAGATCCTACATACACCAACGTAAGTGTTCCAACAAATGATTCACCATCCGATCAATCAACACAATTTATTTCAACATTTCTCGAAGAACTGAAGTCCATTCTGAACCTATTATTAATAAAATTAACAGCAATTATAAATAAATTCCCACTTTCCGTCATTACCACTCCATAATATCACTTCTTAATAATCTTATCTATACCAATACTCTCATAAATGTTTCAATATACCAATACTGTTTATGTTTTTTTCTTGATCAGTCTTGATAATAACTATTAAAATATTTTAATTGTACTACTATAAACTTGTTATATATAAACCATAAGTTACATAAATATAATTGTAGAACTATCATAGTCGTCATACTAGAAGATAATACAAAAAATTAAAATTAAAAGTAGTAACTATTGTAGTCAAATATGCGTTCTTAGTTACTTGCAATACTCAAATTTAACTCATTAGTATACAAAACAATATAATATTATAATCGCCCTTACATACGGTAATATTTCAGGTGGTTTCAAATGGATGCCACCGATTTGGATCATATTGACTGGGAACGGCCGAGGAGGTTCAGTGATGGTATGTGTGTTGATGAAAACCATCGACGGTTTGTGCCGGACATCGGGTATGTCGTACCGTTTGGGATCGCGGTAAATCATTCTGGTGTCGGTCAACCACGTCACGAACTTGACGTACACGAACAGCGCCAAGTTGGTCAGTCGTTGCTCGAACGTCTTCGGGACGCCGCCATTGAACATCAGGTTTGGCACATAGGACGGATTAGACTCCGTACCAAAGAACATGATCTCAGTAGGCGAGGATATGGCAAATGGGATCGCATAGACTTCTGGCACATGCAATCGATAGGCTAAGTACGATAGACAAGATGAGTGGAAAGGCTCCACCAACACCAGATCGTAATGACCGTCCTTATCGTCGTTATCGGCACGCAACAGGTCGGCGACGGGTCCAAAGTCGTACAGAGCGTCGCAAATGTCACGCTCGTGGCTACGTTCCGGCATCGGGGGCAATAAATCGATGACCGACCCGAACTGTTCGATCAAGTCGATCGTGTTCATTTCCAGATAAATGGGCAAGACGCTGGAAGCGTCGATTTCCGTGTAGTTCTCCCGGTCACCGATCGGCAGCGGTGTGATGACAGTCACCTGGTGGTGGGTGGTCAACACGTCTAGTATGGACCTCATGTACTGCCAGTGGCTTTTGCTGCCGTAAGGTTCGACCGCCAAAATCCGAGCTCCGGAGATACTGTGGGGATGCAATAGCACGGCTAGCAACACTAGCAACAGTAACGTTTTCATCCTGTGCACAATATAGAGTTACCGATATTTTTCCCGAATCAAAATTCCCGAATGAACTTTTTCCTGAACGGTATTTTTCCGAAAGTCCGTAAACCCTTTTTTCCCGAACACCTTTTATCCGAATCGATATTAAAATCGATAAATTATAATGCATATAAAAACAATATGTAAAATACAAATCAGTATAATATGTCGTTGTAACGACGGTAATGTGCGATAAAGGAAAAATACCGGTACTTTTTCATAAATTCTATCTTAATCGCACGGAAAAAATAATTATTGATAGATTAGAATGTATAGCAATAGCTGTAAATATGTTGTACAGAAAATATGCCACCGTAACTAATCACAATAATTAGATTTAAAAAAAGGAAAAAAAGAGTTCGGTAAAAAAAGTTTCGGGGTTTCGGACTTTCGGGCAAAATACCATTCGGGAACTTCGATTCAAGAAAAACTGCGCGGTTCACAATATAGATTTGTTGCACTTACATTTAAATGACCTACCTAATACTTTATTTTATTTACGTAGAAAACGGTACCTGTATAAATCAAGTAACATTAATATATGATCTTACTTATCTTAAATTATATACTTGCTCGAGATATTTAATTATTAATATATTAAGGACATCGTGCCGGTTTTTCCAATTTTCCGACATTCTATATGAATTGGAAATTATATTTTATATTTTTGTTGCTACTTTAATTATAATACTTTTTCACTGATCTACTGCTATATACCTATTTAGGGGGGGAGGGGGTGAAACGGTATATTATATCAACAAAAATGGCTTCAAACGAAAAACTCTCACGCTTCATTGATAAGTCGAATTTTGGTAATTATTTTTTGATATGAAAGATGAGAACTTTTTTAAAGTCGGATTATAGCCCGAATTTTCATTTTACTTTAAATTGTGCTAGAAAAATAACAAATATTGTGCATCATTCAAATGCATATTTTAGTTTTTGCAAATCGAGTTTTGATCTGACCTGCAAAATGTTATCTACTATTAAATATATAAAAATTAACAAATTCCGATTATTCTACAAGACGTGAGAGTTGTACCTGTGAGCGATATTTCTGTACTAAAAATGTATCGGTTCCGACGGTCTTAATATATTATATTATATTTATATTAGAATGAAGATGATAATATGTTAAACAAATATTAAGTTTATGCGCAGTATTAAAGTCAATGAACTTTAATATGTGTCGCAAATTACTACACACTCTTTTGTACAACGTCCTTGTAAAATCTACCTTGTATTTTTGTAAGATGTATTCAATTGCGCAATGTGTCAAAGTAAATATTATTGTAATAAGTGATTTCAGTCAGTATACCTACTTACGTACTGCAAGGTAATTATTGTAAAGGTAAACCAGAGGCGTCATTTGGGGGGGGGGGGCAGGGTGTGCAACGACTGCAACGGCACGACTAACTTAAAAAATGTTAACAATTTTCCCGCCATTAATACTCCAGTGCGCCGTCATAATCAACTTATACATTATGATATCATATATAGGTTATATAAATAAAATATATATCTTTTTCAAATTTTTGTATATTTTTGGTTTATCAGGTTTACATTGCTTATACTTTATTTGCCTTTTTTTTCAAATAATAGTGATATGGCTTAAGCTGGTTGCTTTCATTGCTTATACGCTTTTAATTCTTTGACTTGCTAACTATTTAAAAGTTGCATTAGTCGTTATGATTTTCAATTATAATTATAAAAGGGAAGGAAAGAATATTTGCATAAGTTTGCATAGGCTACCTACATTTATATATATAAATATATTTTTTTTTAATGGCCTGGTGAAATGTAAATATTGGCCTGCTTAAAAGTTTGCACACCCAGTTAAAAAACTGAAATGACGACCCTAAGGTAAACACTCCTTTCTTGAAATTATATTAACCTTTTAGGAAATATTTTTTCTTACGAAATTTGAAACCAATACTATTTTTAACGAATTTACTATTTATAGTTATTATTTTGTTTTTTACTTTTTGATTGATAGTATAGATTTTTAATTTCATATTCAAAGCAGAATATTTTTCTGAGAATTTCAATCTATAAAAATTTAATTTTTAACCAGTAATTAATTAGTAGTTATAACTTATTAGTATCTACATATTAAGTACTTCTTATCCTTTAGATGAACCTATAGTGTTGGCACAGGTGAATCTCGCAACATTCAGATCCACAACTCCGCTCATCAAAACTCTAAATGCTTATAGATTATAATTATAACTTATTAGAACTAATTAACTATGGGTAGGTACTCGTTTAAAAAATATATTTAGTGGATTTAATTTTTATCAAAATTCAATTATTTATTTACTAATACATATTTGTTGTAGGTATTAAGTATACTAATATACTATAGTTAGTTAGTGCTATACTATAGTGTAGTATAAAATCAGGTCAATGAACTTTAATAGAGTTCACAAATAATTACACAATCTTTATTCTACATTACAACCTTGTGATAGTCTTTAAAATATAAAATGTATACAGTCGTGCAATGTGTCAATATTGTAAAAAAATGTATTATATATTTCAAGGTGATTCTTATAATGGCAAACACTCATTTTGTTTTTACATTTTTTGAATGAAGTATATATTTTGGATTTTGAGTGGAGCGACAAATCTATTAAATTTACAACGATGTTGGTTTTCTGTGTATTTGTATACGTCTTAAGTAACTACAAAAACAGTGCTACGATATTCAACTTCTAGGGGGGTTCTGGTAGAAATTGGTTCTAGTTGGTACTTTTAAAAAGGTTTTAACTATCTTTTATAAGGTTTAACCATTTTATACGAAATACCACGTATACGTTTAATTAATAGAAAATTTAAAAAAAATCGGTGTGTACAATACATTTTTATGAGTGATTGAAGTTCAAATATTGACAACATCTGATATTCAAACGTACAAAATAAATGTATGAATTTATCCTAAACCAATTTTTATTATTTAATTATGATTCAAAAATATTGATCGTATAGAAACTCGAAACATTCCACTGTTTTTTAAATTATAATTTTTTATATATTCCTAATACTATCATACACATTTTAAAGTTTTGAATTTTTTGTTTTTAATGTTGATAAATAATTAGGCTCTGTTAAAATGCTTGAAAATTGAGTGCAAGATCCCACAAAGTTGATTTTTTAGCAATTCAATAATATAAGTTTTTTTTACATCAAATAAAATTTTAAAAAATACATACTTACTGTTTCTCTTAAGGATTTGAAGTTAAAATCTTGACAAAATAAAATGTTGTGAATAAAAATGTATGAAATGTTCTATTTTTATAGAGAAGGCTTCAATAAAGGGATATGAAATTACAACGTTGTGGTTACAAACTTATGCAAATGGTATAACAATAATCACGCAATTATTAGGTCAAATTTAAACATCAGCGTAACTGTTTTAGCTTTATAATATTAGTAATTAATTAGTATAGATAGATATAGATTTAAGATAACACTTACTTGTTTGATAGTGTTACTAATGTACGATCTCTATATTAAATGTTTCATGGTTGTCACTTTTACACGTTAAATAGATATTTAAAAAATGCAAAAAAAAAGTTATAGGAATCTTTTTAGGTACAAACTATAAACAATTTATTTTATTTTATAGGTACCTACAACTTTGACGTACTGTATTTTAGCACGGAATGATGGACCATCATTGAAATACTTACTATTTATTTCCTTTCTTACAACACGAAAATACATTTTGCTTATCTCTTCATAAGGAAAAAACTAAAAAAGTTCAATCACCTCTAATGAGCGCAAGGTCTCCTCTATACAATTCCTTCCTAACATATTCTGTCGCGATATTTTGTTTATTCTGAGTGGTTAGTTATTATTTATTTTTATACTTTGGGAGTCATGCATTAATATTTAATGACAATCGCTCATTAAATTTAGTGAATTGTTTTTTTTTCCTTTAATAGATTTATATATTATGTAAAATTAAATCTTTTTAAATTTATAATTTTAATGTCAAAAATTAAAATTCTGAGGACGGAGTAGTAAAAAAATGAGTAACGGGAGAAAATATTTTTTAAATAACTCTGCTACTTTAACCAGTATAATATATTATATCAACAAACCCCAACCGTGAAAAAAGGCCAAGTCCCTGCAGATCCCCTCCGAAAAAAATCTATCTATTAAAGAAGTGATATCTACAGTGTTGTGATCTAATGTATCGAATGTTGTGATAGATGAAAAATAAATTTTTAGCACTTAAGAGGACGCCACACCCGCATGTGTTGTCTCCGTCTTACAAACGCGTAACATACCAAATTTACGCTCAGCAGTTCACGTTTTATGCCGTTAGCTTAAAAATTAGAGTGAATCGACCTTTTATGAAACTTGATGGTAAGAACTTTATCTGTGTTTTTTTGGAAGTTTTTTAACGATACTTTAGTTTTTAAGAGAGGTACGCTTGTGTAGTAAATGTAAATTAAAAATTATCATAACTCCACTTAAAAACTGAATTATTGTAAAATACTTCCAACAAAACACAGATTAAGTTCTTTCCATCAAGTTTCATAATAGGTTGATACACTCTAATTTTTAAGCTAACGGCATAAAACTTGAATTGCTGAGCGTAAATTCGGTATGTTACTCGTTTGTAAGACGGAGACGACACATACGGGTGTGGCGTCCTCTTAAAAGAGCGCTACCCATTTGTTGTCTCAGTCTTACACGCGTACCTACAACATGATAAATGTTCGTTTACTAGTTTTAATAGTGTGATGTTAGTTTTATGATTAAAGTGAATGCGTCTCTTTACAAATTTTTGGTAAGAACATTATCTGAGCTTAAGTGTCGGCGATTTTTTCGATATTTTAATTTTCAATCCAGATATGAGCATTTTTTATTTGTGATATTTCACGTACCTTTTTACGTGAAAATTAAAATATCGAACAAATCGGTGAAGTTTAAGCACAGATAATGTTTTTACCTAAACGTTTGATTCATTTCGTCAATTCACTCTAACATCAAAACTAACAGCACACTATTGAAACTAGAAGATAAAAATTTGCTATGTCGTACTTTTGTGTAAGACCGTGGAGACAACAGACACATGGGTAGCGCGTACTCTTAAAATATGATAAAAAACTGTTAGACATTTCATCATTTTATTGAACTGTAAAAATAGCTTAAATAAATGTATTCGGTAAGATAATACTTTGGAATATTAGTCAGATGGATATTATATGGGCATTGGCGCATTGCAGCGTTGTCGTTAAAGTATGCGAGTAACTGCAACGATAAAAATAAATACTATAATAATATTATGTTATATAATATTTTATTGCATGTATTAATAAGTGTTAAGCTCCGGTTTCTATATGATATAGTGTGTTTGTTTTGCAAATGACCATACAATTATTGTAGTCGGTAATTGTTTTTTTGTTCTTCTGTCAAAACGCTGGGGAATTCAATACAAGTTTTCTCGTGAAACTTTTACACTAGTTACAAAAAAACCGAAATATACCTGTACAAAATAGACACAATTTTCACAAGCCACATAAACTAATTTTACTCCAACGCTTCACCACTTCGGTGCGTTTATTAAAAATAATATAATACCTATCAAATAGATACCAACATTAAATAGTATAGCAAAAACCCTTATTCTTGCAAATCTACATTGTCGATGTTAGATGGGCTTGGGGCCAAGAGTAGACATCCGAAGTCGGCATGGTACAAGATGTACTTGCGGAAAACCTGCCTTAATAGGTGGAATTCAACAGTCGTCCATCGGGACACAAAAGTGCAGAGCGAAAGCGTACAGTGACGTATACGACAGTGATTATAGTGAGAGGGGAGTGGGTCAAACTCCGCAAACTTTCAAAGTCCACAGTGCCCCTAACACTCGATTTCATTTCAACCTACTAATGCCTACTAATCCCTTCTAGTTTACCCACTGTGCATGCAAGGTTGAAGGTTTGTTACGAACCATCTTCGTTTCGTTAAAATTACAATCCTCGTGCAGTATAGCATTGCAATACGATGATATCAATTTGACATTAATACGTTGTTTCATAAAAAAAAAATTAATGTCTACGTTTAATGATTTGTTAATTTTTTGCGAAATCGAAATGAAACATCATGTAGTTATGTTTTAATATTTGGACGTGTTGGTATTGTTACCTGTACCAACTTTTACCAATTTTTTACATCTTTCTCTTCCGTAGTCCTATAGTAAAAAAAGAATAGCCCAGTGTATTTGAATTGCTTTCCATATTTTACCATACTTGCTACTTGCAATGAGTTGCGCCCTAAGTCACGTTGTTTCAATATGAATCATATTAATTCAAATTAATATAGATGAATGTAGACTAGGTGTATAGAGGACAAACAAATGTTTCATTGCATGTGTATATGTTATGTATATTTACATGTTATATTAAAATATTTGCGTACATTACATTTTGCGTGTATATATACGCACTCACGATACACACATTATATTCGTATCGAGGCAAAATTTGATGTATTTATTTTTATGAATATCATATAATATTGTATCGCATTGCTTTAAGTAATGTGATTTAAACATTATAAAAATCAGTGGCGTTTGCAGTGTAGTCGTTGCGGTCGTCTCTCGTCCGTTATCGCGTGTCGACTGATTCGTAGTGTTGGTCATCGTCGTCGCTCGGAACGGGCTTTACAGGTAAGCCGGAGCGGCGTACGGGTAGTAACCGTAAGGGGAGGCTGCGTATGGTGCTGCTACGTAAGGTGCCGCGGCGGCGTAAGGGGCAGCCGCGTAGGGTGCTGCGACGTAGGGCGCCGCGGCGTATGGAGCAGCGGCGTATGGAGCAGCGGCCACGTACGGAGCGGCGGCTGGTACGACCGGAGTGGCCACACTGTGGGCCACGCTGTGTGACGTGAACGAGCTAGCGTAGGGCGTAGCAACGGCCACCGGAGCGATGGCGGCGGCGGGCACTAGTTCAGCAGGTTTGGCAGATGCGGTCATCATGGCGGACGCGAACACTGCAACGGCGGCTAATGTCTGCACCAAACACACACAAAATACAAAAACCGTAAGTGTTCGTTCGTGTACTAAGAGAACGTTTTTTAATAAACTCATAATATTTATTTTGTCCAAAATTTAAAAAAAAAAGAGCAAAGTAAAAACACCACCATTTACCTCATCATAAAGTGGATTCGTGGACATTACTGAAATACTGACAAAAGTAATAAGATAATAATAAATAATCAGAAGTCGCAAAAAAAACACAGTGTTGCATATAAATGCTAATAATAAAATGGTTTCAGGTTTGTAAATTCATTTATATTATTATAACATCGTCGACCGAATCACCTTAATTTGTTTAAGGGGTTCGGTATAGACAATTTTTATGCAGACCACGTGAGAAAAACACGGTGCAATATTAAGGCAGAATTTTTTGTAATTTCAAAACATGATGTGGTGTGTGTGATCGTAGAGTCCTATTATACCATATTACCATGTGATTATCGAGTTGATCGTTACGATTTTGCATCGATCACAATATTCAAAGAATTATTTTTCCTAGAGTTCGTCACAAGGAATTAAGGATAAACATAAATACATCATGCTTTCTAAGGTCATCAAATTTTTTTATTATTTCCTCGAACGACATAATTTAAAACTTTTGAAATTCAAACAGTTATATCTATAAATTGATTATTTATTTAATTTACGTGTTTGAAAAACACCTCTCATCGTAATTACATTTTTTCCTTCGATAATATAAGAAGCGATTTAAATTCTCAAAATGTGTGAAAAAAATGTAATATATGAACAGGCGCTTCCTAACCAATACTTCGTACTAATTTTTTAGTAAAATTGTAAGTTATATGTGTAAATTATTTAATCAACCATTTTTGGATTTAATATTAAATTCGAAAGTTCACACACTCAAACAAATGTTTGACGTTTGATGATGAAATCAAATCAATATCTTTTCAACTTTCAATATTTGAATATTAATACTATCAACAAATAATCTCAGGTTTTAAATACTTGTACTTACGATTTTCATGATGGCGTTCATTTTTGGTATTTGTTTGGTTTGGTTGGTTGACGAGTTGAAAGAAGTCGATATTGCTTTACAAGCTGGTGTTGAGCGAATGATATTTGGATTGATACGGACTTGCGCTTATATACGGACCGATGACACTCAAATGTCCCACCTATTAAGTTATTGATAGGTGACCGTATTATTAAATCGCTCACATGGGTACCTACATTGAATTTAGTATTGTAAAATTTAGTAATTTGGCATTGGTGCAAACAAGAGCCACCACGAGACGTTACATTAGGATTAGGTATTCAATATTATATAATTCGGACTAGGTACGCCAAGATATGTATGGATATTGAATATTAATCCGAAATCGGGTTAGGTACGATCGTCGATTAATTTATATTCTAAAAACGCATTTGTTATAAGGTCGAACCATATTTAGATTCTACGAGCGAATAATTACGTTGGTAAAAATAAATTACCTTCATAACTACTGTCGACTCGTTTTTGGAAGTACAATAAATGGGTGCTTGTGAATTCCGCTCAAAATGAGTAGGTACAAAAAAGTCCATGGTAAGTTCCGTCCAGAAATGTTGGAGTTATAGGTACCTGCAATTTAAGTGGATGTAAATACCACATTACCACAATGAATATAAATTCGAAAATACAACTTCTAATAAAATTCTATAAAAATGTAACATGATGATCAATAATTGTGTATTATTTATAGGCCTACCTAATGATCTGATTAATAATGAGTGCATCAAAATTATCAACGCTCAGCATTGATTTTGAAAAAGCCTCAGGTATTCGAAATGCAATCAAATGGGCAGTTTGGCCAAATATTGGAATTAATTACTGTAGTTTGATTTATTACAATCATAGTATACCTAGGCATATATATATAAAGTGACCCAATTTTCTAATTATTTAATTGATAATATTATATTAGTCAAGAAATAGCCTCATATATATATATAGATTAATATTGAACCATCATTAGATGTGAAGCTTTTCTTATTAGTTATTTCTAAATTCTAATACAAAGTTTTAATAATACTGATCCTCATATTTTACATTCATAAAAAAGCTTAAAATAGTTCAAATAGAAATGTACTTATAAAAAAAATAGTATGAATCATTTATCAATCACATAAATTTAGAAACTCAAAATAAAAAAAAAACGAACTCAAAATATATTACTAAATGTCTACATTAGCATTTCTATTCATGGCAACCTTCAAATAGTATTTTAATTATGCAAAAAAATAAAATTTTTATTAGACACTAATATCTATGTATAGGTACATTTTGACTTTGTTTCAACTTTCATATTATCTTGTACATTTTAGATTAGCCTAACCTAATCTACAACTATATAGTCTACAGTTTATATTAAGACTGCAAGTTGGTTCTAGCTGAGAAGTCAAAATGAAAAATTCTTAATATTTTTCAAAATAATCGAGAAAAATGTTTTTGACAAAATTGATTTTGATTGTAGCACAATAACCAATCACAACAGTAGATACTTGAAATTTTCACCAGATGTTTATACTAAAATTTAAGAATACCATACGTCCAGACCTTATTGGAGTATATCTACCCGAACAAGATATAGTAAAATAAACTGATTTCAATATAAAAACAAATAGCAGTCAATTTTTATTAAAATACCTACAACTATTTGTATTTGTTTTAATATAAAACTAGGTAAAAAACTAGATTCTAGAATAATGAAAAATAACGATATAATCATACTAATACATTAAACCAATATTTCTAACTTAGCTACCCTATGTCTAGAACTCCAGACTATACTGGAATACCTAGTCAGATAGTCAGTCAGTGTCATTTTTAGTCCCAAGCATTAATTTTATAAGTTTCATTGAAGAAACTTGTATGTAGCATAAGGATACAACATTTTTTTTATTTTACAAGTTTAAATTACATCAAAAATACATAAAACATAAAATAATACTAAAGACATTATTAACAAAAATACAATTTAATTCACAATTATTTTATGCTTCATATTTTATATATATAATGACTAAATAAATACAATACCCAAATCTTCAATGCCACACGTTACGATTTATGAAATCATTTCCAACAGTCGACACAATGAATTTATTTTTCCATAAAATCTACATCGCAGTTATCTTCATAATATGCAAATTGTCCAACAGCCAAATTATTTCAAAAGGTTTTAAATATATCTGCTAATGTAACCTCAATGTTATTAATTCTAATATATTTGTATTTGTTTTTATTACTTTTTTAGTAACTTTAAACCTTTTATAATATTATAATCTATATATTATGTATATTTATATACTTTTTTACTCTATGTATTCTTAATCTAAATTTATCTATTATGTATAATAATAAATCTATTTCATAAAAGAGATGTGCTGATGAGCCAAAAGTTTGATTTGTATTTCTTTTTTTTTTTTTATGTGAAATTATTAAAATGACATTGCAGATTATTATGAATTTATTGTATTATTTTATTTCATATTTATAAAATAAATATTTTATTATTATAGCTACGGTTATTATAATGAAGTGATGTGTGAGAGATTATTAAATTAGATATTAACTATTAATGGAAACAAATAATATTTATTAATTTATAATTTATCTGGTGGATATTTACATATTATATACATTAGACATTTGTATTTGGATATAAGTTGAATATAAAAAGATATTAAAAATATATCTAATGGATATAATATATGTGTTGATATGCATAAGATATTTATATTTGGGTATAAGTTGAATATAAAAATATATCAATATATATCTGATCAATATATGAGTGTTGATATAAATTAAATAACTGTATTTGGTTATTAGTTTAATATTAAAATAATATTCATAGTATATCAATACTATATCTTTTCAATATAATTATGTGGATATAAATAATATATTGTTATTCTGATATTTATCACTTTATCAGATAAATAAAGTTGGTTCATAAGACATTTATATAATATCTGTTGGATATATAAAGTTTTGTAGGGAAGTTTATAAGGATATTCTGTGGATATTAACATAGAATTAAAAATATCTCATTGATATTTATTCAATATGTTTCTGCTATGTTTGTAGGTACTCTATATAAGATGATTTTCAACATAGTCATTGATAACTATGTCAAACATAATGTTTTTGGGAGGTTTTCTGAAAATATTTTGTTATATTTTCGCACATTATATACTACCACTTCCAATCACTTCCAATAACTCAAAATGATGAATGGTACTTTTCAAATATAATTTTCAATTAATCTTATGATGTAGCTTTAATATGATTTTTGCATACCTTAAAATGCTGATAAATAAATTTTTCTGTTAAATGTACAATAAACATCTGCCAAATTTTAAAACTTCCATTATTTTCCATTTAAAGGAATTCCATTGGTAAACAAGCTGTAGAATAAGCTTTAAGAAATAACATACAACAATTTTTATTAATTTCATATTCTACTGAGTTACTTATGTTTAAACCGACAGGTAATAGTTTTATTATTTTAAAAACTATTATCATTTCTTACACTATTGCACATTCATAGAAAACTATGGTTGTCTCTTTCGGAAAACTTCTATTTCAAGCAGGTTTTGAGAAACGCCTCAAATTCTATTGTGTTAATCAAATTTAAGAAATAACTGGTGTAAATATTAATTTTTAACTTTAGGATTTAGCACTCATTAAAGTGTAACATTCTTAGATATTATAAAACAAAATTCTGTTGTTGAATTTCTAATTTTTAATTCATCATACTTTGATTTTATTACTTTATTCCAACAAAGTAGTACACCATTAACAATAAACTCTTTGTCTCTCCTAAAATTGTATTCGAATCTATCATCAAATGTTGAGGAGCATTGCAATATCAACAATATTTTTTCTATTATGAAATGTACAGTGATCATATTCAATTTTCATAGAAAGGAATAAAGAAAGTTAAAATTGGTAAATAATCAAAATTTTCCATTTTTAGAATTTATGTATGTGTAGTTTTACATTTTTTTTAAAAATCAATTTTGAAGTAAGAAACATAAGAATTTAAATATTCATGGCTAGGTACTAGTTTTATTGTCATATTCAATCAATTTCATTTTAATAAACTGTTATGAAAATTTTTGTTCCCATCAATAATGTCTAAAAAGACACTTGCTTATCAACATACTACACATGAGTTGTTGAGTTCTGTGACACTAGTCTCGTAACTTGTTTGAAATTAATATGTTTCAGCTAATAATTTCTAAGACCACAATATCGTCAAAGTAATTCCGTTAAGAAAAACATACCTAAATTATATAAACACCACATAACAAACATTTGAAATGCCATTTCAGTATTCTGTGTGATATACCTCATTACAGTGTTTAAGACTTTAAGCATTCAGCGGCATTATTTATGAATCCGTATGCCTCTTTATAAAGCCCACATACCAGCAATTTCCATTTTACAAGGCAATTAATTCATTTAAATTTTTAAATACTTGTTGAAATAAGATAAAATTATAGAGCTCCAAACTGGCATTACCTGCACAGCGGATTAGTTCGACCACCGCCTAACAGTTGGAAATTGGAAGGGACTTGGTACACATTCTCTACAGCTTAGGACTCAGGAGGCCAATCATTGAATGGATCTGTAACGTCAAATGTATGAAAAACCTTTAAGTTAATTTAATTTTTTTATTTATATTCACAGTATATGTCTGCAGTAATTAGTGGAAGTGGGTGAAGTAGTTTTGTTGGGAATGACAGTGGTGGCAGTAATGGTGACAATGATTCACTTTTAGGATAGAATCGGTGCTGTCTTTCCAATCACAATATTTTGTTTAATCTGAATATCTGATTGACTTTGTTTCCAGCTAATGTTCAATTTATAAAATGTATAGTACTTTAATTCAAAAACGTAAATAAATAAATGTATAGGTATATTTTTTATAATAGTTTGTCTCGTATCACATGAAGCATTTAACAGTCACAGTGTTGAAGTTGAACGTTCCTAAATTTTATTCTAGTTGTCGTTGTATGGTGTTTTATTATTGTATCGTCAGTAAAGAAATACAATATCTAAATAAAAATCAGAGTAAACCCAAGACGGCAAGACCCAACACAAACTTCAAAGTTTGTTATAAACGTACTTTACAGCATCATTAAGACAAACAATATTTCTTAGAGTCACTGACTGGCGAGTGGTGAGTGGCCAATATTTTTTTCTTATCACAGGTGGCGTTAATTCTACAGTGCTTAATTTCCTTGGTGGCCATCGTGCGTGAATAATTTCATCTATAATAAATTATAATGAGTAAATACAATTTTAGTAATGTCAAAAATGGCTGTCATATAGTACGCACTACGCGATATATGTGGTATGACGGTATGTGCCATAAATCATAATATGTTCCATACATAATATAGTTTATGAAACTTCGTTAATTCAATGGGTGAATGTCCAATGTCGAAATGATTTGAAATTAACACTCATAAAAAATTAATTTGATTTACCGGTAAGTAAACTTTTTTTAATTTAAGGTAGGAAAATGAAAAAGAATATAGTATAAAATTATGAAATATTCGATGTGAAAAGAAATTTTTTATGAAATATCACAAGGTTAGGGGGTAGGGATATTAATTGTCTCATTTTTGTGATTTTGACGAATTTTGTCAAAATTTAAACTCCAGACGCTAATAAGAAATTATTTTGGATTTAAACTCAACTTTTTTTAATTTTCACTAACAAAAGCTTATGAAAACCCGATTGTCTTCAATTTTATGGTTATTGATAGAGCGAACATTAGAATCCACAATAATTTTTAAAAAAAAACTAATAAAAATCTGTCTCGTGCCTTTAAAATAGCTCCAAAAAAGACAAAATATTTTTTAGTCATACGGAGTACATAAAATGCTCATATAAATATTCCGTTAATATTTTGAGTAAAATTCTGGTATTTCCTTAATTTATTTTTATTTTTACCGGCGCTTTTTAAAACTACAAGGAATTTTCAATTTTCATCTCTCGAATGCGCTGACTAGTGACTACCATGTTCACTTTCCCACGAAAGGACATAGGTGGTATTAAATTAAAAATCGAATCACTGTTTAGACTACTTATTGTGTACACAGTACACAATACACATACACAAAA
The DNA here is from genome assembly GCF_001856785.1 of Myzus persicae. NCBI lineage: Eukaryota > Metazoa > Arthropoda > Insecta > Hemiptera > Aphididae > Myzus > Myzus persicae. The sequence goes on along the minus strand of NW_019102521.1, from coordinate 189,496 downwards.
AACACACCTCATTGTAATAATCAAAATATACATCGCTCGAAATTTGGCTGATAATTTAAAATACCGGTGGACTAAACGTCCCATGGCTTAATTACGTAATATAACTACCGGGACGAACACGCTACACTGACATTTGTTATCACCATCTTACAAGTGTGTAACAACAAATTTCATTCTTGGCAAATCACGTTCAACGTTAGTTTTACTTGTTACAATAATTTTGACTTTGAAGCATTGCGCAATTGAATACATCTTATAAAAACACAAGGTAGGTTCCACAAGGACAAGGTTGTTGTATAAAAGAGTGTGTTAATAATTTGCGACTTCTATTAAAGTTCATTGACTTGAATACTACACGTCATGTCTTTATACTTAATAGAATAAATATTAGTATATTAATAATAAAATATCTCGTATGGGCATGTAATATGATTTATGTATGATCATGGAACGTTTCCCACGCCCCATGTGCCTGCGGATTTTAGAGGTACTGGGCGCTTTCCCCCTGGATTGAAACATTTCTCTCTTGAATCAATATGTATATTTTATACATAATAAATTGGAAAATAAGTTTTTTAGTTAGGGTGGGAGGGATGTCCAATGAATTGGGGGGGGAGGCATAGGGGAGACGTCCTAGATTCATGATCATGTATATAATACATGGTTTATATTTTATACAGGTAACATTTTCTACGTAAATAAAATATTTAAAAGGATGTCACTCGGACATTTGTTGACTCTGTCTTACACGAACTTAATATATCAATTGAATGTCTAGCGGATAACGTTTAGCTCCTTAGGTTTAAAAATTAGAGTGAATTGACGTACCATAAAATTTAAAGCAAAGATTTTGATCGACGGCATCTCTTAAGTTTTTTTTAAACTGACAGAGCTGAACGCGATCTGCTGAGCGTAAAATGTGGTATGTTATATGCATTTGTAAGACTGAAATAACTATAAAAAAAAAAGGTCAGGTTATAATATCAGTGAAGCGTCCTCTGAATAATATACGGGGACCAGATGCGGTTCAAGAACCATATTTAAAAAAACATCGACATGTATAAGGTATCGGTGTTTTTTTTTTAATGGGATATCATTATAGACTATAATGTTCGATACTCGCTACACATCACGATTAAAGATAGAATCTATCTTTAATCGTGCTACACATTGAGAGGAAGTCATACCCGCCCATTATTAAAAATATAATTAAACGCAAAATCTTGTATACTAACGCTTAATATTACAAAGTAGAAGCATTGTCTTATTCTGTGGTAGAAGTAACAAAAACAAAATCTATAAAAACACGCGCATTGAATTATTGAATGCGAACTTAACAACGAAAACACGAGAAACGTTTCAGCAACGGTGCGACGAAAGAAAAAACGGAGGTTAAATTTTTTTGACCATCATTCAATATTCTTAATAATTTACGAAGTAAGAAAATCTAGAATACCAACCTGAGACCCCACCGGTTCAACACCCCCGCAAAAACGCCCAAATCCAGCAGTAATGACAAGTGTCACTTTTTTTACCATTACTTGTTAACTGGTGGGTGGTTGATTAATATTTAAATTTTAAAAATAATTATGTTTTAGGCGTTTTAAAACAACATCAGCGCCTCTGCCAACGGCTATTTCCACTTACCGGTAATTACCGATGACTTATGAACAGTCGTTGTAATAGACGGTAGTGCCACTGGTTGCTGGTTTGACAGCATCGGCATTGACATCTTCGACAGACTCCTCTATTGACGATCTTTTAACGAAACATGAATAAATGTTAAATACAAATTTACCCCCGACATGTGAAAAAGCAGACGACAAATAAACTGAGTATACTAATGTCTGTGCAGACAGCCCGCTCAAAAACCGGTGGGAAAAAAACGCACGTGGACGTTTGGACTCGGATACATGATTTATTATTATTTATTTCGGTGCCGGGTGCTGGGGTGCGGTATAATTTTAAACCGGTTTAGCGGTTTAGCCTAGCAAATTTTCAGGTTGTCAATTTGTCATCGACGGTTGATGGCATTCCGGCAGTGTTGCCAAATGGTACGCTCTTGGTGGGGAAATATGATTTTTCATGAGTATCATACGATCGCCCATTAGATCGGGTCCTAGTACCTAGTATACATAGCATTGGAAAAATACGATCTTTTTAAAAATTCGTACATAGGAAAATAAATTTAAAAAATTTTATATTTCAAAATGATTACAAATATTATAATTTAAATCATCACCGCTTATTTTTAAACTGCCTTTCAAAGAAAGGTGAGACTCTAATGCTCTGTTAACTTATATATTGTTGTATAATTTTTTTCACAACTCGCCAAAGTTGTTTCACCTATCCTGAGCCCCTGAGGTGAGATCATTTAACGTACCTTATAACTCAACAAGTTTCATGATAGCGAGAAACTATTCATTGAATAGGCTAAAATGTATTTTGTTGTTTTACATTGGTTTTGTCCTGGGTTTTAGTATAATCCACTGACCGCTAATTTTTTTAGTTTAAATAAGTTAAAACGTTGTAATTAAAACAACAATAAAAATTGGTTGAAACAAAAACAAAATTTCCTGCAATTCATATTATGAATATATTTACCAATATAATATTGCAGCATTAATAAGCAGGTATTACAAATAATAATTTAATTTTAACGAGTGACCAAACTGCCCTGCTATCTGTGTTGTTCTTTTTTGTCCTAACTGTCATTAATATTTGACATTTGTGGCTCGTGAACTGTCAACTGTGAAGTCGAAAATGAAGACATCTGATATAATAACATCAATATATTCATTGGTTTTTAATTAATAATTATTATTACATCAATTTTGCGTGGTAAATTTGACTGGGTAGATAGTATAATGTTCTCTATTTCTGTTACATCATTTGAAATGATTCATTCCAAACAATTATCAAAAATAACGAAATAATAGGAATTTATCATGTCATTTGAAAGAATATGACCACAAACTACCATATTGTATTATTGTTATAATGTTATCTACAACTACAACTTAGTAATCTAACTTAATATAATGTTACATTAAATTATTAAATTGACCTTCTGGTTTTTTTCAGACGTCTAACACTCAAACCTGTTATTTTTCATCACTTTGTTAAAAAAAAAAAAAACAAAGAAATTCATCGATTTTTGTTTCACTCACTGACATCGCGAGCCAAATTACAACGACCATAAAACGATGAGCCGAAAACCTATAGCTGAAATACAACGAAACGAAATGAACAATCGCTGTTTTTATTTTATTTCTATTAAACAATATAATATGATGAACAGAATTAATAATTTCGTCATTAGATTAAAATTTAAAATTTAAAATAATGTAATTAACGTTTGAAAAAATAGTTTTTGAAAACAAAAAACTATCGATTATTTTCCCGATAGTAGTAGAAAATTGATAACGAATTTTACATTTTTATCGTTGGTACATTGTGTTTTTTGTCCACATCTACACGTCTTCCCATCCCCTCCAACCATTGACCATTCTTTTTCTATAAAGTATAATGCTATAGTCTACTGGTTAGTCCGACCAACTACTTCTGACACTTAGTCGTTGTGTTTCTCACTGTAACTACACTACTTAATAGCTCTAGTTCTAATAATTATTATATTTTTAAGAGTTGTATGATATCTACTTATAAAATCATGACGTTATTGAAATGGGCTATATTGCCGTTAACGGTTTTCACAATTTTCGTGGTGATGTACAGCCATGCGTCGGAGGACCTACAGAAGAAAGGACCTAAGGTCACTGACATCGTAAGTTGAATTGGACACGTCAATAAACTCATGTACACAAACCACTCAATAATTATGAACATTTCTCTTTTGATAGGTGTGGTTCGACATCAAAATGGGATCGAGTGAACCTCAACGTGTGGAAATCGGAGTGTTTGGTGCAACTGTACCCAAGACAGCTCAGAATTTTATTGAGCTAGCTAAGAAACCGGAAGGTGAAGGTTACAAGGGCAGTAAATTTCACAGAGTTATCAAAGACTTCATGATCCAAGGAGGCGATTTCACAAAAGGTGACGGCACTGGTGGCCGTAGCATCTTTGGAGAAAAGTTTGCAGATGAAAACTTCAAACTGAAGCATTACGGTGCTGGTTGGTTGTCTATGGCCAATGCTGGAAAAGACACCAATGGATCTCAATTTTTCATTACCACTAAACAAACTTCCTGGTTAGACGGTCGCCATGTTGTATTTGGAAAAGTTATCAAGGGAATGGTAAGTATATAAGTAATTCAAATATTTTGAATAGATATTTAATTAAAATTGATTTAATTATTTTCAGAAAACAATTAGAGCAGCAGAAGCAGCAGAAACTGATTCCAGAGACAAACCAGTTGATGGTATTGTAATTGTTGATAGTGGACACACCGTTGTTCCTGAGCCATACCCAGTTGCCAAAACTGATGCCGTCGAATAATTCACAAACTATTTTTATTAATTTATATTTTTTTAATTCGTCATAATGTTAAAATAATATTTGAATAGGCCCTCAATAATAATTGTTATTAATAAGGAACTGAAAAGCAATCACCCACTTGCCTATTAGTTAATATAATTGTGTTTTTCTGTTAAATTCCATTTTTTGTAAACATAACTTATACGCTATAGTGAACAATACTAAAATGTTTTTCGTATCAATCTGTATCAAATAGTTGTAATTTTTTTTTTATTTTACAAATTTTGTATGAATATTAATTATAATATATGTAATTAAATGTCCATGACCATATATACATATAAAAAGAACAAAATTGTTTATATTTCAATAAAAAAAAACGAAACTTTATTTTATTTTTTAATTATTACATAAACAGTACATTATTAATCTACAAAAAAAATAGTTTATGATTCACATAAATGCAATTCAAGTTACAATAAATCACTAATACCCGGGCGTCTAAATTCTCGTTTTTTGTATGGTCGACCTGATTGATAGCTTGCCCCTACTATTGATTCTCTGTTGTTAGTTTCCGATCTGTCAATCATCTTAATTTCTGAACATAGAAGCGAATCAAGTGTCTAGAGAAGAAAAAAAAAAATAACCAAAATGATAATATTGTCAATTATTATTTAATACATAGATCATTGAGAAATTAAAAATAACAATCAATTACTTACAGTCTCGGTAATCATATTTAACTCTTCTAGTTGATTAAATATTCTATCCAGCTCCAATGATAATTCTTTATCATTATGTTTCTCAGCTGCAGATTTCACTAAATTTATCTAAAATAATATAATATAACAAATATTAATAACATTTATATTTGTTGTAATTAACCATACATATGAGTTCAAAAAAAGTTGACTTACTAACTTATATTATATAAATATTATCGTCCAGTTTTAAAATAAATGGAGATTTCAATCAATTTGTTGACAAACAAAAAGATCTTATTTAATAGTTAACAGTCCCCCCGCCACTTCAACGCACGTCTAAATTACTATACTAATTGAGTATTATGTAAGGATAATTTGAAAAATGATCTTTTTTTAGATGTAAAAATCAACTCACATAAAATTGAAATCTAATCTTAAAAATTACTGCTTAATTATAATCCATAAAAAAAGTTCAAATAACAAAAGTTGAGTAGTTTTATTTTATAGCTTTTATATTAAGCCAATATTAAAATACGTTTATTTGTAAATTAAATTAAAAGTTGTTTGGTTCGAGTTTCTTTTATGTACATCAATTAAGAAATTAAATTCATTTCAATTGACCATTTTATTTTTATTTAATAAAAGGTCAACTCAATAAACAGAATTAAAATATTTTTATTTTATTTATGCATTAAACCAATCAGTATATGTTTTTTTGACCTAAATCATATTCAAAGTTATGTACATTTACCGCTTATTAAACAATTTAAAACTACTTAAATATCTAGAATACTCCAAAAAAAAATAACTTTTAAATGAAATATATAAAATATTCTGTTAATTCAATATAATAATATTAAGCAAAATTGTTAACATGGCATAGGTTTTTATACATAGAAGAGAATACAAGTAATAAGTTAACTTTGGCAATTTACCATAAAGACAAAAATATACTTTTATTTGAATTTTATATTTATTTTTAAACATACCTAAAATTAAATGTTAAATTTGTATGTTTTTTTATGCTTTTTCATTTAACTTTTATGAATATATTCTTTAAAAATTATCAGTTAAAATTTTATTGATTGATTTTTAAATATTTTACAACTTACTAAGAACCTATCATTTATAATTAAATATTTAATTACAAACTATAATTAAATAATTATCGTTTATAAATTATGTAATATAAAATACACAAAAAGTCGCCATGAATATATTTTTATTATAGGTTAATAGTTTAAAAAAATATAGTTCTTTACTATGGGAATTACGATGAACAAGAATGATCAATAATCATCAACTGATACCTATAATCTTCAGTAAATAACATTATAAAGGTAAAAAGTTGTTTACAATCATTATTACTACTATTATTTTTTTTAAAGACAAATCACTTAACTGGCAGTTCTCATTTTAAGATTCGTAAAAAAAAATTTTGTTTGTAGCTGGGAGTATTTAAATACTACATTTAATTGAAATTTACTAACATTTTTTTATTTCATAATTAAAAGCAAAATATATTTCTAAAAATGTTGAAATTTAAATATTTAGTATTAAACAAATATGAGGATTAATTTATCAAAAATTGAATATACTTACGACATCTCTACAATAAGTTTGTTTGACAACAGGGCCACCAGACATTGGTTGATCTAATGTCAATACACTTCTAAGAAGAGGCAAAGCATCGATAATCCGGCCCAAATCACACAATGCAACCACTTTTATATTGCGGAGTGTCACATATGATTGATTTCGCACTGATGTTATTACTTCAAGAGCAATATGAGGACTATTCTGATTGATTGCATTGGCAGCAAAAAAAGTTATTGTTTTTCTAATTGGACTATGGCCAGCTTCTTGCTGATCACTCCACAATTTACATGCATATTCAAAACTTTCAGTTGTATTCTAAAATAAAATTAAATGTATCATTAGAAATTATTAGCAATTTGTTTTTTAAACCATTTTAATCATTATTGTTATGAACTTATAACATAAGTGTATTAAAACAATATCATTTTGGAAATGGATAAGCCAAGGCAATCTTTATTATTTAAGTAATACACATTATAAAATAATATAATTCATGTATTATGGGTCATATATTAAAATCAGTTTTCTCAGGTAGGTCACACATTCAATGAATACCAAAATATTAACACACACTACAAAAAAAATTCTTACCAATTTATAACATGCAGCAAAAACTAACATCATCACACCTTTAGGAAACTTGGCAATTTGTAATTGCCTTTCTTGAATTGTTTTATATACAAGTAATATTTGATCAAATTGTTCATTTACAAATAATAAGTCCATGAGTATTTGATAAGAACTTAAATGATTGAAAAATCCGTCCATTTCGGGATCATTAAACAACTAAAAAAAAAATTGCCATTAAAATTTGTTAATTTTAATTTGTTTGCATTTATAATAATTATATTTTTTTTTTACTTGTAACGCAAGATCAGGTTTATTGAGATGATAATACATTCGCATCACAACGGGACCAAAAGTAAAATTCCCAAATCTTAATCCTTGGTTTTGCTTATTATATCTATAATTATAATATTTTGATTTTTTAGTTGGAGCATTAACATTTTAAATATATCGTAGTAATACTTACTTTTTCATCATTTTTTCTACAAGTGTTAAATCTGCTTCATTATCACCTACCATGTGTACAATCTGTTTTAAATCTTCAGTAAAAATTAAACTACTAGACTCAGGATCTGCAAAAGTCTTCATACGCTCTCGAAATAACAGTTTATCTGAATCAGAAAACTGATTTTCAATTTTTTCTCGGAAGAACTCATATTTATCCAATCCTATGGCTGCACGCTCATACAAATTACGTTTACCTAAATAAAAATATTGTACATCAGATAAAAACTAAAGTGAACAAATAAATTACTCTAAATTATTTTTATTAGGTAGATAGTCATTAAAGACTTATTGTTATATGTTTAAAACTGTATGAACTTTATGAAGCTAATAAGTATGAGGTATTTAAGTATTCACATTTTTAAAGGGTCAATACAATAGATTTATATTAATTAATTAAATCAAGATTATCCTTAACTAACCTCTATTCGAAAAGAGAATATACCAGTTCTGCGCACTTTTTTCTCCTTCCACCGGTCATACTTAGGTTGTTATGTCTGAGATGCATGCCACCTGGGATATTCTCTTTTGAAACTAACAATAGCCATGTGCTACCAATATTATTAGAACCAGTCAGGTAGACTTTAATAAAGAAGTAATTATAGTACGGTTTTCTACAAAAATGTTTCCCATATTGTGTTTAATAATTTACTTTAATGAAATATATTTATACCTACTATTATAATAGTCTATATTTATTTGTTATATCTGAAAATGAGTATAAAACAAAAGAAATAAACATTAGGAAAACCAGGACGTACTTTCACATTTCATTTAATTGAAATTATTATTTCAAATACGCATAATATAATTTAATTGCTACCAAAAATGATTGTCTAAAAATCAAAATTGGAGAATTGTTGTAAAATCTGTTTAGGTTGGGACCTTCTTATATTATTAGATTACTCTATTAGACCTCCTTTAGTATGTACTATTATTAAAATGTTAGTGAATAACCAATTTTTAAATAACATTAGTACTTTGGTTATTAAATATGGTCTGTTACACAACTTGTAAGGATTTGCAAAGATTATCGGAGAATTAAACAAATTATTTACTACACAATATGCATTATGCAGACGACTTAATACAAAACAAATACGGACATTTTTTCTGTCGAATCATCATGAACTTACATAAAACGTTTTGCACAATTTTTGTAGAACCTAATCCTTGTCTGCACAAATTGACCAGTGACTTCGAAAACATTATTGGTTTTTTAATTAAGTCTTTTAAGACAAAAAAATAGTTAAAATTCGTCAAACAAAGAAATCAAATTTCCTATTTACTTCATTCGGTTATAGAAATTAGGAAATATAAATAGAACTAAAGAAGTATTAACTAATAAGTACAATATTACTAATGTACTAGTAATATTTGTTAAATTATTGAAATTTTACTAAATTGAGGATCCAATGCCGCTCTGAAGTTTGAGGTTAGGTACTTAGGTTTGATATTGGACGGCTGTTATCAATAAGACCGCCCGCGACCCTTCCCAACCAAACCATATGATAATCGAATAATCGTCAATCGATAGCTAAACATCACCATGGCCCATGATCGAAATTTAGGAATAATATTATGTAGGAGTTAGGAAAAATATGCCGCTGAAATTTGGGCTTATACCTTATAACTTGTCTTATTCACTAATAAGTACACTACGTTTCTAGTTATGATGGTATAACATTATAACCAATATAGAAATTAGAAAGTAAGATGTCAGAACATTTTTCGAATGAAAAATCTAATTTTTACCAAAATGAAGTGTGTAGTCTTATTTTTTCTATATGCAGATGCCACATACCCACAAGCTACAATTATTGCTTATATAAAAACCATTAGAATTAAGAAACTTAGGTATTTATTTAATAAATCTAAAATGGTATAATTTATCCAGTATTATGCATTTATGCAAAGTTTACTTACAACATAAACGACGAATGTGTTGGCATTGGCGTTCAACCATGTATATTACTCGGGGCATTTTCGTAAATGGAGTTAGAGTACTTATCCCAAAATGCATGTCTTACGGACTACAGTACTACAATTTAGGACACTAGCTAAACCGCTTATAATAAACTAGCATTGGTAATATTTTAAAAATCTATGAGGCAACTAGACAAGATGCTATTAATTTTGAAAATGACTAGGGAGAAAATAAATTAGGTGTTTTAATTTATTTCTAAAACTAAAATGTTATTTAATATATATTTTGTACTTGTTTCACATCTCATTGTGTTAGTTACTAGAAGTTCAAGTAAAAGTTCTTGCATAATATTAGTAATAAGGTAATTACTAAAATTCATTGTATAACTTTGATATAATATTTTATCTAAATTAATGATTTATACATAAGTAAACAGTTGTATTATTTGTTTAAACAATACATCAAACAAGAATGATGTATTTAGTCTTAAATAAAAATAAATAATGTATTCATTATTTATAAACTATCAGAGTTTGATAATTATTATTTATGAGTGTATTTTTCAGATATGGACACATATATAAAACAAAACAAATGCTTCTTCTATTTAAACAAATTTATATTTTTTAAAACTATATCTCTTTTCTATACAGCATACAAAATAAAGAGACAAAGCCTAAAAATAAAAATTATACAATAATTTCCTAAACAATAATTTGCCTTAATGTAAGGCCAGTCTACAGTACACAACATGTATGTTTACAAATTAATTTACATCACAATATTATAAATGGCAAAAGAGATCAATAATTATTGCTCATAAAATTGTTAAGCAACTACCTATAATCAGTACAAATATTAACAATAGTACGTCAATTTATTTGATTGCTTATATAACAAACTATGTAATATAATATTTCCATCCTTTTTTTGGTCTAACAAGTATGTCACAATTATGAACTAATAATGAGCACATGTTAAATCTAGTAAATTTAGACACATTAAAAAATAATATCACGAGCTGTTATATAAGTGATCTTTCTTGTTGTTTTATATAATCACAGATATTTTTTGTTACTTCAAGAATATCCAAAATATTGTTAACATAATTAAGAAAAATCAATATTTGAATATTTCATTAGAAATACATTACACTTTTAAAGAAAAAAAAAGTAACAAAAATAATTATTAATAATAGTAATTATAAAACAGTTATATGACAAAACAAAAATGTTAGATTAAGATACGAAAGTTAGTTAAAAAAAATTAAAATAACAAATTGTGAAGTTTTGGATGTAATAGCAAAGAAATTAAATTTAACACTGATTATGAGAAAAATGTAATGTTGGGACTGGTATTATTAAATGATAATAAAATAATTAAATCAAAAATTGTAAACATAGTACAATTTTATGGTTTTATACACGGTATTAAACTGGAAACTGATTAGATACTTTATAAAAACTCGAATCTAGATCAATGTCTTTCATGTCAGAGTCTGATGTAGAACTTTCTGCCTCTAAGAAGTCATGTTTCTATATAGAATAAAAATCACAATTCTTTAATTAGTTAAAGAATAAAAGTGTATAATAATCTCTTACTTCTGCTGAAGAACTTAATGAAAAAGAATTTCCATTTGGCTCTTGACAATATTGTGTCATCCTATATCGACGTACACGTAAACCAGGTCCAATTGGACGCCGACCAGCACTGAAAATAAATTAATTAATACATTTACACAAATCAAATTCTAAATGAGTATTTTACCTTTTTCTCCTTAGATTGAAATTACTAGTAATAGGTTCATTATCCTGATAGTAATCTGATAAATCGGTCAAGTTGGAAGGTCTGTTATTGTTAATTATTTCATTTACTTGTCTGCCCAGTCTATCTAAATGTTCATCGTCACTCAGTCTCACACCACTGCTACAGGAACTTTCTTCACCCTTTATACATTTCATAAAATATATAATTAGTAAATTTTAATATAGTACATAAATTAAATATTTTGATATTTACCTGTGAATGAGCAGAATCAGACATGTTACCATTGAGCATGTCTTGTTGAAGTCCCGAATCAATAGTTTCGGTCTGTGTTTCACTATTGACTTTATTGCTATTTATTTGGTGACAGTTCTTCCAGTTAGTTTCTTTTGATGTATCACACTGTAATCAAATATTTTTTTAAACATATGTAAAATTGTATTCATTCATTCATTGTACCTTCTTATTTTTTACAATTGAGCATATGATTTGAGCTTTCCTAGGCCTTGTTTTTCGTAGATTTTGTTTTGGTGTAACAGCAATTGATTCTGGTTTATTTGAATTGCTACTGACTTGAGCATAAAGTGTAGACTTGGTTAACTGCTATTAAAAATATATAAAATAAAATAAAATTTCTACTAATTCAGGAACACTAAAAATTGTTAATTGACAATAAATACATACAGAGTCAAATTTTTGACAAAGTCTTTCGGGTGATGATGGTGATGTGGTAGTTGAATCAGATTTATTCTGTTTGTTCAATTTATCTTGAGCTTTTAACAAAGGCCTTATAAGTCGTTTTTTGTACACTTTAGACATTTGTTTTTCTCGTCTAACAAGATTATTATATATATTATTTACAGTAGATGTTAGAAATTAATATATAAAAATGTTAACTACTAACCTAATTAAATCGTTTTCTCGTTGTTCTAATTGTAATAACACAGCACTTAATTCCATGTAAAGATTATTGGCACGTTCCAATTTTCTTTCATAATGTTCCCTAATGTCTTGTGCGTGTTTTAACTCATTTTTTCTTTTTTTAATAAGATCTTCTTCAAATTTGGGAATATGACTTCCATTAGTCTGCATTTGTAACATATGTATTTGTATTTCTTTCTTCCATTGTGCCTGAAAATTATATTTTTAATTTTCTTCTTTATAATTTATTAGAACATAGTTAATTATTTCAATAATATTTTCACCAGTATTATTAATTTATATTTATACCTGTGTTTTAAAGTATTCATCTGGTGTACTCGCTAGCACTTGAGAACTGGCAATATCTAGATGCATCATTATGTGTTTAAAAGATGGCCTATTACGTGGTTTAGCTGCCCAACATTGTTTAATTAACAATCTAAAACCATCAGGACATGACGAAGGTATTGGTAAGTGTAAAGAATTACTCCCCACGCCCCATATAATAGCTGATGAGTCTACATCTTTGTATGGTGTTTCACAAGTCATCAGTTCCCATAAAACCACACCAAATGACCTAAAATATAATACATGCAACAAAAATTGAATAGTGTATTAAAAAATAATCGTCAATAGGTATTTAAAAATTATTTACCAAATATCCACTTTTTCTGAACAGGGTTCATTTCTAATGATTTCAGGAGCCATCCAGGCTACAGTTCCGGCAAAACTCATTTTAGTGCTTATCTCATTCCATTCTCGGCTTGTTCCAAAATCACTGATTTTTACCATTTCTTGACGACCAATCAAGACACTTTGAAACAATAAACAAGTTGTAAAATACAATTTTAAACAAAATTAAAATATAGTCTCTACAATCTACATACTTGGGACTTTTAAGATCTCTATGAATTATTTTGTTCACGTGTAGATAATGCATGCCGGATGCAATTTGTTTGGCCCAGGATACTAATCGTATGGGTGGTATTTCTTCACCATCTCTAAGCAAATTATACAGTGGTCCATAGGGACAATATTCCATCACTATGCAGTAACAAGGAGCTTGAGTACATACACCCCTAAAATAGAAACAAACGTATTAATAATTATCTGAAACAAATACGATTTTATAATTTATAAGTACCTAATAAATTATTAATATGCTCACCTGAATTGTACTATGTTGGGATGATTCAGTTTTCTCAAGTGTCTAATGTCAGTTTCTTTTTGTTCGCGCACCTTTTTCACCGCTACAATTTCATTTTTTAGTTTCCCACTGAATACAGCACCTTGAGCTCCTGAACCTAACCATTGCAAATCACTAATCGATTCAAATGGTATGTCCCAGTTATCTACAAAACATCATAAAGGTTAAATTTTATTATTTTCCTAATTTTATGAATATTAAAAAATTAAAAATATTATACAAATGTGTGCCTAAAACTAGTATGTACCTACTAGTATGTACTAGTATGTAGTATTCAGTGATACAATTGAATATTTAAGCTTAATTAAAATGTAATCAAATATATAACAAATTAAAACAGTTTAAAAAGTACCTATGTAATGTGTAAACACCTGTAATGTGTTGTTTCCGTCTTACAAAAGTATAGGTACAACACAGCACATTTTATATTCATTTTACTCTGTTATTTGTTATTCTTAAGTGATTAATCTATTATAAAATCTAGGTAAGAATATTATCCTGCACAGACCTTTTATTGATATTTTAATTTTGAAGCAAGTTACGTGCATTTTAAAATTAATTGTTTGTAAATATTTAAATGCTCAAACAGCATACTCTTAAGCTAACCATTTAATTTTGATGAAAAATTATATAATTACCTTGATAAGATTTAAGATCATGGCTGTTTCCTTTTCCCATGATTCCTAACATTGGTTTTAAGCATCCTAACAATCCATCAAACCAACCACTGGGTTTTAAGACATCAGATTCCAATTTATTGATCCCAACAGCATTATCTTTGACTGGTTCCTTGTCTTTTAGGTTTCCGAGTTCTTCTTGAATGCACAACATACTGTAAAACAAAATAAAATATATGTAATTACATTGATTAATATTAAAATTATGTGGTAAAAAATAAAATAAACAGTTCATTTTCCAATAAAATAATTAACAATATCAAATGTATCTTACTATCAGTATAATCAATTTGTTATTTTATCAGGGTAAACTACATTTTTAAACATTTTATTTATTATTTAAGAGCTGTACATTTCTATAATAATAATTGTTCATAAAATTATTATTTTAAATGTAAATAATAATTAGAACATTTGGTAAGCAGAAAGCAATACGCATTATTATTTATCAATCAACTATTATAGGTATTTGTTATTATTATTATCACCATCATCATCACCATCATCATTATATAGATATCATGGCTATAAATATTAATAATATCCATATAGAGTATTACTCAATGTCCAATCATAATACGGTAGATAACAATACTGTAGAATTTTATTCTGTGACTGAAGTCTATGTATCTCAATAATATAAATTATAATTTATATTCCATAACATTAATCAAAAAATAAACCTATAGATTTAATTTTAAAATGAGTTATTCAGGCCAACAAAATAATGAGTTATTCAAATCTATGAAAACACTAAACATTGGTACTTGACAATCAAGAAGAGTCAAGAGAACAAGACATTTCAAAATATTATTATAATAGGATCATAAAAATAAAAATAGTTATAATATAATTTAAATAAATCAAACGATAATATCCACATACATTATATATTATCATTACAAACGATTCGACAGTCAAATTAAACTAATTAAATCAATTATCCTCAGTTATGAACACTGTCAATTATATTTAGAAATCGTTACATAACAACAATTCATGCTCGAGAAATTATATTTTAAAGTTAAAAAAACTATTATTTTTTTTGACATAAAAGTGTAGGCAGCACAGTGCACACACAAACACAAGTACACAACTGCACAAAGTATAAAACGCGGGTAGGCGGCCTCAGTAGTCGGTAAAAAGGTCGTCTACAATCAGCCGTGAATAATACAAATTTTGAAAATAATTAGGTATCCCACCCTTTCAAAAGGCTTTTACAAAATTACGAGGGATAACTTTCCGACAGTTGTGTCGATTGACGTAATGGCTTACGTAATGTCCATAAAATAACTATTATTTTTGCATCGTCTGTCGCAAACTCGCAACCGCGGTCCATGCGCCTCGGCTATAGATATTACAATACATATTGCAGCTACGATCGCAACTACTGATCTCGGTACAAGTGTACAACTTTTACTGGCAACAGGTTTTTCGAAATCCCCGGAACAAGTGTCTACTCACTTTTTGTCACTGAGTTTCAAACTCGGCATGGTCTTGACGAACATGTCGCTCAAACTGTACCTCATCGTCGTCGGTTCTGGTCCACGCGAGCGTCGAATCTCCTCTCGCTGAACAGTCTCCGCTGTGATCGCCGCGATTACCAAACGGAAACACGAACGAACGAATGCGGCTGGACAGAGTTCGGATCGGTTGCCGTACGGTCAGAAAAGTGGGAATCCGATGGTCAACTGCGCACGCCAACTGTATACGGGAACGGCGGCGGAAACTCGGCGAAAAAACTATTCGAACCGGACGCGGGGGGAAAACCTATATACGGGTCTCCTCAAAAACATTAATAGTCATATTTCGTAGTCACCAAACGCATCTGAAACGGACTTATCGTCGAGACTGTAACACGACGTGTGAGTGCGAAGTATCGGAAAGATGGGAACACGACGGACGTTGTCGCGTCGCGGACACTGGAAACACAAAGTACGATAGAGGAAATGCGCCGCGGAACGACGGGCCGCACGTGTTGACTGTAGACGAGAACTCGGGATGGCGATGATAATATTATTTGTGAGTTGTGACTGCCGCCGACTGGCAAATGGCAATAATAATAATAATAATGATAATCATCATTAAGGGCGATGACGTGACCGTTGACGCCGAGAGTGGGGAAGAGTGAGACTGAAAAGCGCGCGCGGCCAACCATAAACGGTGAGACGACCTTAAGAATCGTAGCTGATAAAATATTATAGTATATAAATATTGTAAATGCCGCGATCTGCAGGTTTCGGCGATTACTGATTTGTCTATCAGGTCGTGGGTTTTTAGACTTCATCCGGGATTCTGTTAATAGCCGACAAGTCGGATCTCCGCGCGCAGCTTGGCAGTTGATTTGGACGCTTATTGGCAGTAAACTGACCAATAAATACCTATACGGTAATATTATTGTAAAAGAGGTCCAAATGTCCAATGGGCAATGACCTCGAAATAGTTCGAGGTATTACCTCTTTATCGTTTACCCAGTATATTAGGCGGGTACACTATTTATGTCCGTGCCGTAACCTATGGACTTTTATTGGTTATTACTTATTACTTATTAGTTATTACCGACTGTAGGTACCGACGATCAAACACATTTTGTCGGCGGCCGGCGTGCCGACTTGTTGAAAACAATAAATATTAACACATAGATAACGATTGACTAATATACTAAACAAAAACAATTGTCGATGATCGTCTATGTAAATCAGTGTCATCCCCTTGGTAAGGGTTGGCGGATTGGCATTCAACTATTCCAGTAACAATAATTGAAAGTTAAATATTTTTGGATTTTCATTGTTTGCTTGTCATACATAAAGTGGTCTATTACGACATTTGAATATATATGCATTATTTCATATATTACATATTATTCACATATCATATTATAAGACATTTTGAGGACCTGGAGCCAAAATTTTACATGAAGTCTCTGTACTCAGTCATCCTCTGTACTTATTTACTTCTATTTGTTGTTTTTCATTTCTTTTTCGTTTTGAAGAACCACTTTCTAATTGTTTTTTCATTTTTAAAATATGAAAAAAGAATGAAAGATCCAAATATTAACTTATTAAACGATTAAACATTATTCATTTGACAAGAGTCAAAACGATTAACGATAACAGAAGACGACAAATGTGTTGTTAACGTGTTGTGTTGTTGTGTACTGGTGTACAAAAATAGCTCTTGCTCGTTCGATTGATGGACGACGGCCGACCGTAAGCGATTACTGAAAATGTGTGTAGCAATATGTAAGTAGGTATAATCATAGATTAAATATACTAGTATATTTAATCTATGGTATAATACACATTATACAATTCAGTAGTAAAAACTGTATATTATTATTATTATTATTATTATGAATTATTATAAGAGGTTTATTAATTTTTTGACACATTATGTAATTGAAAATAATGTCGTCAGCAGGTTTATCATCGATTGTTTTAGGTGATTTGTGCAATGTATAGCCTACAACGAAAAAATTAACAGACAAATCTGGGGCTCCTAAATAACCTCCAACGGCTCCAACTATCGAGCTATTTATTATAAATTATAAAGTTGGATGTTAACTTATACTATATATTTAGCATGATAAGCTTATATCGAAACTGATGTATAGACTTCTAAATTATTTGAAGTAAAAAAACAGCATATTATACCAGTTTGAGGATTATTAAGAGAATATCTTAAAGTTTTTTAAAGCATATTAGAATCATATTTAAAACTTAAGAACCTAATAATCCGCTCTTTAATTGTGACTAATAAATATATTGATATTATAATACAAAGTAACAGATATAATCAATCATTGTAATAGTATTATACCATGGACAGAAATCTGGACAATCTAATGTTACTATTATGCGGTGGCTATGACATTTAAAATATTCACTTAAATATCTATATATTATAAGATGAGAACCAATTTTGTGACTGCCTTCAGCAGGTGCGACATAAGAGCGTCTACTTGTATTACTTTAAGTCTTTAACTGGCAAGGTTGTACCCGATATGTTACCCGTCTACCCGAATATACACTCACTCAACTTTCCCCCTGAAATCTGAAAAACGAAGTGACCGGAGCCGGGAGGCATAAAAGTTCAAAAACAAGGTGCCTGGTAAAAATAATTAGTTCTAAAATGTATTATAGAACTGTCAGGTATAACGTTAAGCATACTTCTAGTTGTCTTAATCCACTGTAGATAATAGCCACGGGGGAAGACATCGTTTCTCCTCCCCCCTCAATAAGTGTTAAATGTGTATATGTACATAATGTAGTAGTTTTTTTCTTATGTCCTCCTAAAATTTGATTTGTCCCACACCCACCAGATGATTTTTTCTGGCTGCGGACCTGGTTTGCCTGTTAAATATGTAAGTAGTATGAATAATATATAAGTACAATAAATCCTATACAACGGCTACGGCTGTAGTCTATACTCCATAGAACCGAATAAATAGCGGCAGGGGCGGCTTGCTATAAGAATATTGGGAGCGACTGCCCCTGTTCCGAAAATCGGGGAACAAAATGTTTTAAATTCAACAGGTTTATTTATAACTCATAACAGAAGATTGATGATCATTCAAGTAAAAAATAAGTTTATCTATATCATAAATTAAAACTGTAAAAGTTAATAAAAAATTTAACTAAAAAAGAACCTAAAAATATTAAATTGGTCTTGGTAAATGTATTTGGTGGGTTGTTTGTGAAGATCCAAGCCGCCACTGAATAGCGGTATATTTCAATCATGATTTCAACGAATAACTTAGAAGGGTCAAGATGGACTGATGTGCACCCAAACTTTTTATAACCGTCGGGGAGGACACTGGGGGCCACAGTTCCTCCACTTGTACTGCGTCAAATAATAGTATGAAAATATGGAATACGCCAATTCGGTTTGAGTCTGTAGTCATAACCGATTACTAAAGAAATGTGTGACATTACTGTGCGGCCTTGATCTAATACCAACCGATTTCGCGTCGCCTTCCGTTAACGATTTCGTCGTTCAACCAACTCGGTTGCGAGTTTTTTCGTCGACGGGTACCTAAATAATACATTCAACATTGTCGTCTGTTGCAGGCGACCATACTGTATACAGCCGTGCTGCAACCTCCGGCGTTTGCTACACACGTCATATTACGAGTCGGCAGGTACAATTTTCGAATAGGTAGCTCGTAACCGTTCTATTTTTCGTTAGTTTTTCGTAAGTCTTAAAACGGTCGTTGTTAGTCGTCGTCCGCTTCCATCACCACGTCCGTTTCGTCGATTCTCAATCAAACCGTTTTCGCTCAAGTGCGTGTATGTTTTTAGTGTTATTAAATTTGCTATAATATTGCAGGAAGTGTGCAGCGTACAGTGCGTCGAAAACGAAATACCATAAACACGTGTATTATTTTTGTATAGTATATTTTTACGAGCCTTACTTTTGGTCCGCCAAAATACAAGGTAAGACAACGCACATCTGTCATATATAGCCATATAGGTACCCCGGAGGTAGGTATTGATGTATATCTAGTATTTAAAATACTTTGTGACGGAGTATTTGATACTAATAAGATTACGATTAATTTAGGTACTACAAATTTAACCACAATATACGATTATTATACTAAAAAACAGTAAAAATGTATCGTAAGGAACTTCTTATCGATGTTAATTTGTTATTACATATTTATGTGATCACTGATCACCAGATAATCTTCAATTTTTAAAAGTCAAAAATATGTTAATTATTCATACCTAGATGGTTACCTAATGTAAAATAAATATCTATCGAACACATAGGTAGTTCAAGTTTATGTTCATCAGATTGGATATTCATTTTCTGGATTTATATAGTGCTCCCGACGGTTAAAGTTCTCCGATCAACTCTATCGAACACCTATTTTTTTTTTTAAGAAGTCAACATTTTATTAAAACTAAATAGTTTGTAAAATCATCCATTATAATTACTAATTACATCTGAAATATTTTATCACAACTTTAATGTTTATTCTAGTAAAAGTATTTTTAATTTATTTTTATATCGTATTTCAAAAACTCGGTAACACTTTTATTAGTATTGGTATTAGAGTAGATTTCCCTCTAATGATTTATATTTTTTTGTCTCACCGAATATTTGGGATGATCAATAAAGGTATACCGTATGGTGAATATTATTATTTATATCTTCATAATATAGAGTTAAAGTAGTTAGTCCTTTTTTCCTTAAAATTGATTTAGGTACGCCTATTTAAACACATATTAATAAAATTTAGTGTCTAGATATCAGTTATTGTGTGCGGGTCAAGGTATTTAGTATTTACCCGCCACTCTCTCCATTGCCTCATCCCTAATCAAATATTTTTTATTTAAATACGAAAACAGTAAAAACCTTAGTATAATTTAAACCTAATAAATACCTAAATAACTCCCCTTTCATAATCCTGCAGGAACTGCTAGATATAATGAATTATTTGAATTTTAAATTTTTTATTGGTAAAAAAATTAAGGGAATGATTTTTGTTTATTAATGAGAAAGATGATCTCCCAAATGATTTAGGTAATTATATAGTTTTTCGCTTACATTTTAAAACAAAGTTATTTGAAATGAAAAAATTTAGATCATTGAAAGTTAAGATTCCTAGACGAGTTCTGATTGCATTCTAACCATAGTTGTTGATAATTCTCTTTATTAAAATATTATCTTTCCATACGGAGACGGTCAGTTCGACCACGAGCTAGATTATACTTTAAACCCTAAATGTTAATTTAAATAATTAACTATCAGGGAAATCAGTGTTAAATTAAAATATGATTGTTATATTATTTTACGACAATTGCTGGTGTTATTAAATTAACTCAATATACCAATAGGTACCTATACAAACATAAATATAAAACAATTATTATTTATTAGTCTCTATAATGATTAAGCTTGAATGTGCGTTGTGTACACAATATGCCGACCGGCGTGATTATATTAATTTGGACTAAATATCATTTGAATTGTGTCATTTTACGACTATTTATACAACAAGAAAGTTCGTTTTATTATCTGTTTAGGATTATTAGTTATTACTTATTACTTTTTAGTTTATTACATTAATTTGTATGACTTAACCTATATTTGCTATTGGGATTGATCAACATTTAAGTGATTTAATATTTAAAAAAAATTGTTTAGTTATACACCTACCTATAGTGTTATTAATGTTATAATAATTCATAGTTGCAACTATAATACTAACTTTTTTTAAACCTAATATATCGAAAGAAACATTTTTGATTTTTTTCTTAGAGATCGATTTTACTATACGTGTACCATTTGTATTAGAGCAAGTTTATTAACTTCTATTCATTAATACGATAAAAAAAACATTTATACACACGACTCGTATAGCCTGTAATACTCTGTATGACTGTTTCAATACACCTCTATTATATGCTTCTTTAATGTAATGGTCTATACCAGTGGTTCTCAACCTTTTTGAGTTCGTGACCCCCTATAATGTCACCAAGATGTCCAACGACCCTTTTATAATGTAAGCATTAAAAAATTGAACCAACTGTTATTATTGTATTTATTTGTGTTTATATTTTACAAAAAAAGGTATATTATGTACACTTCAATGAACGATTTTGTCGACTATCGGACTATCCAAAAATATATATATATATTATAACAATTATTATTAATTATAAGATTCTAAGTGAAACAATTTTTTTCCCATATGGATTGACGACCCTAAAATAATTGTTGGCGACCCCTCGGTTGAGAATCGCTGGTCTATATTATTATTATAATGTTTATTTAACTATACTCATACTTTTAAATCGTCTTAATGTAATTGTATTGATTAGTACTAACAATGAACTTTCTTACTCTCGCCTTCGTCTTAGACACAACCTTCTCCACAATCATTCCATTCTACTCTTTTAAATTCATCCCGAGGAAACTATTAGTAATTTTGAACACATTTTATTTTATTTTCCATCTCTTTCCTCTTATAAACCCACCACCTTCTTCTCATTTCTGGTCTATCCACCTTTGAATATCAACTTTTTTTAAATTCTCGTTCTTTACTCATCGTCATCAATACTATTTCCAATATTAAATTATCCGTCTGTCTTATTTTATATTTAATCACTTAATTATTTACAAAATAGAAACTTTTTTTT